>NW_003303662.1:178398-210545 GCF_000142945.1 Phytophthora infestans T30-4 | reverse complement strand
CGTCCGCTGAGTTGGTGTAGCTTTTGGTGCAATAGCTGTTAATCCTCATCTGCAACTTGCACCATTTGCAGACGGTTTTCGCGCTTCTTCTGTCGTAGATAGTCAAACAGGAGACCCCCACATGACAAATTCGACAGTGGTTCCCAAGTAGGCTCATCGTAGCCGACCCACTTAACTTTAAACTTCCGTTGTGATCGTGACGTACTTGTGGATAATGGTAGCTCATCGTCGAGAATTGCTTCGACTTCATACTGTTTTGTACTTGTGTCTGGTTCCCAGCTGTCTTCAGGCAGTAATTCTTCATCAAAGTCAAATCGCTGAGTCTCTTCGAGGTCGGCGATTAGCCTCGTCTTTGGTCTTCCGCCGAGTTCGGTGACTGCCTTCAGACGTGATACATGGACCACTGGGTAGAACCTATATCCACTCTTGTCGGGTAACTCCAATTCATAGGCGAATTCTTCCACCTTCTTCTTCACCCTGAATGGTCCATGCCATCGGTAGGCTAACTTCTTGGTCAGGCCCGACTTGACTCGCTCCATAAACAACCAGACTTGATCTCCTTCTTTGAACAAGGATTTGGTGGATTCATCGCCTGGTTCTGCAACTTCATCTTCGTCATCTGCTGTGTTGGGAATGGATCTTTTCTCCTTCTTGCTCAACGCTTCGTTGTGCTCTCGAGCTCGTCGTGCTTTCTCTCGCACTTGGAACTCAGCTGCTAATCGAAGTGCCACTTTTCGTTGTCTGTTCGCTTCTCGGCGCCACTCGACTGCGTCCGCCGAGTTGACTGGGCGTCCCTGTCCACGTCGTATTGAACTCGTCATAGCCTTGAGTGTAGACTTGGCGTCCCAACCATGCACCAGATAGAAAGGGGTTTCTCGCCGAGTCGAATCTCTTGAGTTGTTGATTGCGTGTACCATCTTCTCGGCGATGTCATCCCAGTCGGCTTGAAGTGGGTCTTCTACGTAGACCCGTATAGTCTGAACCATTGTCTTGACTGACCTCTCTTGTTGACCGTTAGCTTGTGGTCGGTAACTCGGCGTAGCTCTTGATCTCGACTGCATCATCTCGGAGAACTTTTGGAGCACTTCACTCATAAACCTTGGATCTCGGTCGTGCCGTATCAGAGACGGAGCCCCGAACTGCCTGAAGACGCATTCCTCAAATACCTTGGCCACTTCGAGTGTTCCGGTGTCATTCATAGCCTTAGCGATAACGAACCCCGTGAAGTGGTCCTGGAACAGCAGCAGTGCAGTATTGCCCCGCTGAGTTCGAGGTACGGGAATCACGAAATCCATTGACACGACTTGGGAATGGATGGTCTGACACCACATTTCCCGGTGAATGACCTCTCAACTGAGGTTTGCTCCTACTAGTATTGCAGTCCTCGCAGGCCTAACATGTTTCACCACGTCGGCGTAAAGACCAATCCAGTAGTAGTCGGCTTTGACTCGGTGATACGTTCTGACGATGCCTTGATGCCCTCCTTCGATCGAGTTGTGGCAGTTATGAAGTATTTCGTCGACCATGGTTGACGGAACCACCAATCTCAATGAGAGGTTCGGTTCGCCGATTTCGCCCAGTCGGCGAGCTTCATCTCGGCGGTATAACATGCCGTCTTCGATGAGTACAAAGACTTCTGCGACTTTGCCGGCATTCTGAGCTCGACGGTGTGTAAGGTCCTCCAATTCACCTCTCAGGTACGCCTTCAGATCGGCCCACCTGAGTTCTTCATCTTGTGCCTTCGCGATTCGTCGTCTCCGCTCAGTCTGTACCGTCACTGGATCAATGTCGTTGGCATTCTGAGCTGTCTGGGCTGACTCCATCTGCGACCCTGTTTCGACATTCGGGGTCGTGTGGTTAATCCGCCGAGTCGACGCCCTGCTGACTTGTTCGAATTCATCTCCACTGCTTTCCAACGCGGATTCTCCAGACTTTGTAGACATGGCTTCATGATCCTGACTTCCACCTCTTGCTCTAGCCGAGTCTTCATCCAGCTCGTCCTCAAAGTGAACTCGGCGTACTCGGCTACGAGTGACTGCCGTGACAATCGGTGTTTCCGCTGGGTTGTCTGTGGCGTACAGTTCTTCGGCTACGCGGTTAATCATTCTCAGCTATGCTTTCCTATCCGTCCCAAGAATTACTCGTCCAGCTTTAGCTTCCAGTGCTTCTGTAGTGAGAGAATCAGCCGCTGCGTTATATTGTCGCGCTATGTGTCGATACCGGACCGAGTTGAGTTGTTTCGTGAGATCCTTGTGCCGAGCTAGTTCCACTTGCAACGTTTCCTTCTTGCATGCTATCACCCCCATGGATTGCTGGATTGCAAGCCGGGAGTCACCCACGATAATCAGATCGGTTATCCCTCGGTCAATCGACGCCAAGACTCCATTGTTCATGCCGGTGTACTCGGCGATGTTGACTGTGGTGGACGACAGGTACGCACTCGCAGCAATCTCAATGTCTTAATTCGGAAGGCGCCACAGTATCCACGAACAACTGCCATACCCGCCGTATTTAGCCGTCTTCGCTGAGCCATCAAATGACAGCACGCATCCTGCAAAGTCAGCTGGTATTCGGGCATATAGCAGCTCTGGGCTCATTCTTACTGTCGCCGGGTTCTTGGAGGGAGGCGCGAGGTATTTCAGGGACTCGTTGCATTCATCATCTTCCCAGTTGAGCTCAGCGGTGGCAAGCTTGGTCACGGTCTTAGGGTCTGTACCTCTGACATGACCTGCTTTCTGCGAAGCTGTTTCTTCATCCACAGCGTGTTCTAACCTGTAGCCAATTCCGCCGGGGTCGAACACCATCGTCGCCGAGCTCGTTACTCCGATCTCAGTTCCAGTACCTGTCAACAGTGATACCTCTGATAAATCATAGGTGTCGTCCGCGTCAGGGCCCGTATTCGCTGAGTTCACTGCAATGGCCGATCTGACTCCTGCGTGCTCAAACTTGTCTCCGAGGTAGATGGTACCATTGTCGTGCTGTCTAACCACTTCCGAACCGGTTTCAGCCTCCATAGTCTCCAACGCTGAGTCCGCCGTAGCTGGGTCGTCGTTCGGCTTTATTCCTTCAGGTAGTAATACCTCCCGATTATCATAGGCATTGGTCGCGTCGGAGTGATCAACCGCTGAGTTGGTTGTGACGGCAGAACTAACTTCTGTGCATGCAAACGCGTCTTCGGTATAGCTGGCATCCTCACCGCATGCTGTGCCCACGTCCGAGGCGCTCTCAGTGTTTAGATCTCCTGACGCCGAGTCCACCACCGCCGACTGGGTAATGCAGGCTTCCGGTGTACCCATCGCTGAGTTCACCGCGGCTGCAGAACTTGGTCTAATTATTCCAAACTTGGCTCGGTTGTCAGCAACGCGTTGAGCGTCACATAGGGCGTGTTCCGAGCGTTCTTCAAGGTCTCCTTCCGTTATAGCTGATTCTTCAGTCGCCGACACGTCTTCCGTGGCCCTTACTTCACTTGTTCCTTCAATCGCTGAGTTCGTGTTGACGTCAGAAATGGCGCAATCGTCTTCAAACTTGGACAGCTGATAGGAGACATCTTGGCCATCGTGTAGCACCGACGTACGGTCCGCTCGGACGTCTTCCAGCTTGAACGCTGAGTTTATAGCCGGGTCACCCCTTGTCACCCCTGAAGTCGATATGACGTCTGCGTTACCGCGACGCTTCTCGTAGTCGCCGGCTTCAGTGTCGGCTTCGATCCTTCTCCAGCGTTCGGCGCATGTTAATTCTGGTCCACTTACCACTGGAGGAGGTCGTCTTTCCACCGCCGTCGGAGTTGGGTATTTTCGTCTTTCCACAGCTGGCGGCTGGTGTGACAACCAGTCGTCGTACAGTCGTTGTTCTTTCTGCAGCAAATCTTTATCCATCGCCGACTCAAAGGCCAATATCTGCCAGTCACGGTACTTCGCCGAGTTCACGCGGACATATCCCTCATTGGCCAGTACTCCATGTGGCTGCCATTTTATCACATAAAAGTGAGGTGGGCACCAGACTGACGTCTGTCGTACGTTCGTAATCAGGACATGGGTTGGTCTTCCTCGGCGATTAAAAACAACCGTCGGAATCCAACCCTTCGTCCATCGCACCCACAAGTCATGCGTCGACTCACTGGGTTGTCGCCTGGGCAATTTGAACTCAGCGGTCATTCGACTTTCGATCGTCAACCCGTCGGGTGGCCCGCATGGGACATTTGGTCCGAACTCGGTCTTGGTCGGTGCATTACTTGATCGGATGAGTGGGATCACCATCTCATCGGGTAGCTTTACCGCCGAGTTGTACAGATCCAGACGGATTCCAGCTGGGATCATGAAGTCGGTGCCGAGAATCAAATCGACTCCGGCATGATGAGGCATTATCCATACTTCAAACTCGTATGCCACTTCCCAGCCGAGTGTCACCTTCACCACTGCTCTTGACGTTGTCACCATCCTGTCTTTACTTATTCCTTGTATGTCAATTCGCTTATCTCTGCTGGCCACTCTCTTGAGACGCAGTTCCTCGCGAAGTACTCACTTATCGCCGAGACATTTGCTCCGGTATCCAATAATATTTTGGTCCTTCGGTCGTTCACTGCACCCAATACGAGGGCTCTCATTCTAACTCGACGATCAAACGTCTGTGCTGACCACCATCCCAGCCGTTCTCCCGGAAGCAGCTTCATTATCCTGGTACGATGCACAGCTTGGTCTGACTGCCGAGTTACACTTGCAATCGCTCGGTTGTTATCATCTAACTCACCGAGCTCACGTTCAATTCCGTCGATTTCACACATCCAATTGCCATCCCCGCTTCTTCCCTCGGGCCGTCCTGCTTCGCCTACGAAGGCAAACAAGAAGTTCGCCTCAACTGCAGGTTCAGCTGACTGTGGCAGCCCGGCATATTCCAACCCAGTCAGTGTTGGCGGGCAGCCGAGTTTAACTCACTCGGCGCGTAAAGGTTTTGCAGGTCTTCTGGCACTTGCGACTTGTCGACAGAGTTCTTCACGAACGCAGCCAGCTTCTCATATTGACGAAACAGCTCGCACTGGCCGCCTTCATGGACTTGTCTGCAGAATTTGCAGCGTCATCGACAGTAGTGAGCCGAGTGCCCCATTCTTCCACAAGCTGCACAAGATCCTCGTTGGGTGTTGTCGCGTGATTTATCTCCACGGTTCGACTGTTCTCGTTGGTTGTACGGTCGCGGAGGTCGGTTCGCTGAGTTTCCCCAGCTTCGGTTCGAGCCTTTCTGGTCTCCCGTCGAGTTCTCTCGGCGGTCCGGTGTATTTCCTTTATCATTGGAAACGCCGGCCGTCAATGTAGTCGTCGTCTTCCGCTGAGTCGTGTCCTCCGGACTGGTCCTCATCATCCCATTCGTCTTCGGAGTTGTACGGACTCGGCGGGTTCTGATCGATGAGTTCCTCTCCGTCGGAGTCAGCGTCAACGACAGTGACTCGGCGGTCGCGGTTTTCTTCCTTGCGACTTCGCTTCTCATCTCGGCGGCTCTGATCCTTCCGCTTGTCATCTCGGCCTCGTGCGATCACGAGTCGGTCGCGTTGCTTCTTGCGCTTCTCGCCGAGGATCCGACGATTGATTATCTGTTCCACCTTACTGATGTCTTCCAACTGCAAGGGGTACATAAAATCCATCACATCGTCATCTCCACAATGCAGCAAGAATGCTCGACATGGTCAGCTGCGTCGGCGCCACCTTTCTCGTACTGGATCTTGGCTGTCCGAGCATACCCATTAACCCGGATCAGGCAGTCGTAGATCGGCTCGTTGACTTTACGTCTCGCCGAGTAGTAACAAGTGCGGGCGGATTGGTCGAACTGTGAGCAAAATTAATCCAGGAACGCCTCGCTGAGTAGTTTCCAACGTCGCTGAGTCTTCTTCGGCAGCTGCCTGTACCAACTCTTCGCCGGGCGTCCCAAGCATAGCGAGAAAGGCTCGCACCAGGCACTTTGGGGCATCCTGGTGCTTTTTATCTCGTAGATGAAACGCTTGAGCCACTGGAGCGACGCGTCAGAGCGGTAGCGCTTTCCTTCGAACTCGGCGATTTTGTCGAGCGAGGCGTGGGTTCGGACTTCGAGGTACTGCGTCGAGTCCTCTTCAGTCGCGTCAAAGCTCAAGTTTCGGATGTAGTCTTTCACGGTTTCCTCTCACATCGATGGCGTCATCGTCCTCCTCGTAAGCCTCAGCTTCGTCTGCAGCGTCATACAATTCACGGTAACGATCTGCATTCCGCTGCCCACGACTCGGCGCTCGCTGAGTCGGATTGAGCTTCATCGGAGTCAGCATGTGGGAGTCTTCGAAGTACGGAGTGCCTTGCGTAGCGCGAAACGCTTCACGTCTCTTCGTCTCTGGAGTTTCGGCAAAGGAATTTTGCTTGGGTCTTCGCCGAGTGTTTTGAACTCGGCTACTCGGCTGTACACCTGCTTCGTTCCACCAGGGGCCTTCTCCAATCCAAACGCCACTCTCAACTTCTTCTTCCATTGCCAGAGCTCAGCTCCGCCGCGGGTCAGACTCCAGTCGGACAGGATGAGGCTGTTTGTCGACTGTTGCACCGATAGCCCATCGCCTTCAGCAGCAACACAGTTGCCTTAACCAACTGATTGATGTTGGCTGCACGCTCCGGTTGAGTTAACTCGGGAGCCAACATCGGCCACTTCGCCTGCGCCATCGCCACAGGCGCGAACATCATCATCCATTCCGATCTCGTTCTCATCTCTTCGCCAAGTCGAGCCAACATTTTATTGGCGCTCGGCGTATCGGTGTTCCTCGTCGCATTCGGAATAAGGGGCGGACGATCCCCTTGAGCAACGCCATGTGCTTCTTCATCTTCTTCATCGTCCGCACCTTCGTAGAGCCCGGCGGATAAGTTGCGCTCGACAGGACGTGGGGCTCCCATGCGTCCCACCTGCAGCGTCAACTCTTCCACCTCGCCAAGTAGCTCGGCGGTAGTCTTCGTTTCTCCGAGCTCAGCGGTCTCGGCCTTCTCTTCATACTCTCCTTCACTTGAATATCCGTTCTCGCTCTCCTGGTCTTGGCCATCCTCGTCGAACTGAACGGTTCGTCCCACCTCCATCGTCATGGCGATGAGTCGTTGATCCGCCGGGTCCGACCCCGCGAGAGGCGATCCTCCAGCCGTCGCTGGGCTTCCGTCGCTCGGAGTTGCTGATCCCTTGACCATCTTCACTCTTCTCTTTCTCTTCTCTTCCTCTTAACTTGGTTAGCTGGCACCTATAAAAACAAGCACACACTCCTGTTCCCGGGTCGCGGCACCAGTTGTGGTGTAGTAGAACACACAAATATCGTCAGATGTGGATTCCTTACACAAACCACAACGAATCGCCGAGTTAGGTCGGCGGTTGTATGGCCTGCGCAGAGGGTGGTCCCTTCGCGGTCCGGCCCTTCCGGGACAGACGAGTGGCTCGCTTCCACTCGGTTCCGACTAACCAAGTCAGATCACTTCCGAGGCTCCGCCGAGTTTGGTTCGGCTGAGCTCGTTCACAACCTTGTGCCCTCCACCAAAGGATGGACGACGGCGCCCGAGCGCTTTTACAGGTCACCAAGCGCAGAGTCTGCTCAGCTAGAAGTGTTACGGCACCCGGGCTATCCGACGTACCGGCCCGCTGAGTGTGCGGGACTTTCTTTCGCGCGTAGCGAGACTTTGTCCTACCCGGACCGACCTAATCTCTTGGCGCTACCAGTCAATACCCTACAAGCTATGCCTCTCGAGTATTGACGGCAGGCATAATCCAGCCCTATGCAGGGACTTACCGGAAAAGTGTACACGTGTCTTGGACTAGGAAAATTCTGGTCTGTTATCTTCTGGGAGCCCTTTCGGCTCCCCCTATTTAATCCTATGCTTCTCATACAAATATCTAATGAAATGTAGTCGTTTCGGATCTCTACCGACCCTTCAGCTGAGTTCCGGCGACCGTTGAGCTCAGCGGCTGTCCGGATAGCATATCCGGACAGATCGCCGAGTACTTACCGTGATCATTGGCTCCTAAGCTCTGGGTTATCAGACCGAGCCGATTCTTGACCTAAAGTAGGTCGGCGTATGGTCGAATCTGGAAATCCCTACACCACACTTGGGAGATCGATCCGCCGGGCTCTCTACGGGTGACGTGAGTAATTTGGGTGGAGCAACCAGTCGCTAAAATGTAACTGGCTTGCTGTCCATCCACGACAGAGCTACGAACTCGGGGCGATCTCTCCATACAGCTATTCGGTAAGCTCCTCTGGCCATTTGCTTCGGTCTTTTTTCGCGCACCGAGCCGATATCCGCGGAAGAATGTCTTCTGCAAAGCTTGAATAACAGGATGGATCTTGAGCGCACGATCCGCACTGTCGTGCTGCCGGGCATTGTCATTGAAATGCAAGTAGCGAGCAATGTCGTGGAAACGATCCCGACTCATGAACTGTCCGAATTTACCGCGGGATAGTGCACCCTCAGCCTTCGTAATCCAATGACGACTGAGACTCTCTCGGCGCGGCTCCAGCGTTCTCGCGACAAGTAGTCCAATAAAGCGAACAATCTCATGGGGCTGTATTGAGCTCTTGCGTTCCAACTTTCTTCTGTAATCCTCGGTAGTGAGTACAGCAGTCGACGGAACGGTCTCACGACGGAGAAGGGCAGCTCCTTCGGCAAGAAGAAATAGAAGATCGCCAATGGGTTTTCAGCGTAAGCTAATGCAGCGCGAGTTGGACCAGACGGACCTTCGTAGAGAGAAGAGCCCTCCCGCAGTACTTGACAAGACTGCTGCTCCATGTAGACGTCCCAGCCTCCTGCGCGGAGGTTATCCAAGTCTTCACTAGTCAGATCAAAGTCCACAAGCACATCATCATCTTCATTCGCAAGATCGTCACCACTCTCGTCACTGGCGACTGAAGCAATGTCGTCCACAAATTCATCATCATTTCCATCTTGGAGAATGAGCTCTTCGTCACCTCCTGCATCTGAATCTAGGGCTCGCAACCAGTCCTCTCCTCCCCTGTTGAAATCATCAGCATCGAGATCTTCGAATAAAGTGTCCCGCCGCAGGGCATTGATAAAGTCATCAGAATCAAAATCGTCAAGAGAGACACCGGTTCGGAGGCCAGCACGCGCGGCATTTAGTGCTTCCGGAATTGCCACTTCCGGATTATCCGTCCTTTCAACAGGAATATCCGGACCAGTCTGGTAGGTAGTATCTGGAACAACTTGGGTGGTATCCAGAATAGGGGGTTCTGTATAAACCGTTATAAATACGTTAGTAAAGCTCAAGCAGAGGCCAACTGATAAATTTACCAGCGCGACGTTGTTTAGAAGCTTGGCTTGACGCTGAAGACTTGTGTTGGCTGGCCGTTTGTGGTGTTCGTTCAACTGCATGCGACCTGGACGTGTTGTCACGAGGGTTAGCCTTTGCTGCAGGTTTCGGCTGTCGTGGCGCATCTTTCGCTGCGGCTGAAAGCTCACTTTCACACGTCGTGTGTGGATCGGGGGTCTGTGCAGCACCAGACAACGTCAAAGCAACTGGTGACGCGGTGGACGGCGTTGGGTTTGGTAAAGGGTCAAACGATAGCCACCCTTGCCTTCGGCAATAGTTCATTAGACTCTTGTCACCTCTTCGAAAAGGGGTTAGATAGTAAAGCAGCATGAAACAGTGTTCATAAGTAACGTACCGAGGAAATAGTCAACGCCTTCCGTTCCTTTGAGACTCCCACCCGGCGGCAGATACCTCCGATCGTCGCTCAGCCCCAACGACTTTCGAAACTTCCAGCCTTTCTTGGTAAGCTCGTTCCACATATGGGCGAACGTTTTCTCGGTAGCGTAGGCGTACATATTCTCGAAACAGGAGTGATGGTCTCTTCTCGGGCGCAGATCTCGAAATGAAAGGCTGGCGAGCGCCACCAGTTTCTTATATCTGCAACCCTAACCACCTTCTAAATATTTCATGTCTCATCGGTCGGAGCTGCTACAGTTGGCCTGCTAAAATTTATTCTTTACAAATATCAATATGCGGATTTTCAGTGCTGCAAATCTGTTGCGGAGAATGCGGAACAATTTCATCTTTGAAATTACATTCCGGATAATCCGTAATGGTCGTATTAGAAGGGTTAATCGCCGAGGAAGACCAACCCATGTACTAACTACAAATGTACGACCCAAGTCAGTCTGGTGTCCACCTCACTTTTATGTGATAAAAATGGCAACCACACGGAGCACTGGCCAATAAGGGATATGTCCGCGTGAACTCGGCGAAATACCGTGACTGGCAGATATTGGCATTTAAGTCAGAAGTGGATAAATATTTGCTGCAGAAGGAACAGCGACTTACGAGGACCGGTTGTCACACCAGCCGCCAGCTGTGGAAAGACGAAAATACCCAATTCCGACGGCGGTGTAAAAACGACCCCCTCCAGTGGAGAACGGACCAAAGTTAACATGCGCCGTACGCTGGAGGAGGATTGAAGCTGATACAGGAACCGACGAAGCCCAGAGGCGTCGCCATAACGCCGACGTTATATCAACCCCAGGGGTGACAAGGGGTGACCTGGCTATAAACTCAGCGCTTAAGCTGGAAGACGTCCGAGCGGATCGTACGCCGGCGCTATACGATAGTCAAGATGTCTCCTATCATCTGTCCAAGTTTGAAGGCGATGGCGCCATTTCTGACGCCAGCACAATCTCAGCGGTTGAAGGAACAAGTGCTGTAACGACGAGGGAAGAATCGTCGGCGACTGAAGACTCAGCTATAACGGAAGGAGACCATGCAAAATGCTCGGAACAGGTCCTAAGCGACGAACAACACGTTATTGGCGCCCGAGCCAATTTCGGAGTCATCAGACCAAGTATTGTGGGCGAGGTGAACTGAGCTATGAGCGCCCTGAACACTAGAAGTGCTGGTATTAAGCATGTGGTAACAGCGGACTCGGCGCTCGAAGATCCAGCCATAAGAGTCGACTCGGCGGCTGTCTTAGCCTGCCACAAGACCGCCCACTACGTGAGTGGAGAATATGGATGCGTGGATGTCTGTCATGCCGTCGCAGCAGACTCAGCGGTACAGCGCCCTAGCGAGACGACGGCAAATTCCAATTTGAAGGTATTACTTTCAAGAGATGTTGAGGCTAACAGCGAAGGACTGAGCCGGACGATGGCGATAAGTAGCCACAGTGATGAAGATGAAGCACCAGCCAAGTGTGGAGTCGATGAGACAAATTTTAAAGACGTAGTGAACTCAGCAATGAGTACGCCAGGAGCCTGCATTATCCATTCGGCAACGGTGGACTCGGCGTCAGCAGACCTAAACGCTGAGAGCGATTCAGACGTGGCCACAGCAAACGCGTCTTCGGGAAAGCTCTGCCGTTCGCTGTCAACTCAGCGGAGCAGCACTCCAACGCTACAATAACTATTATGGTCAGGAGGTATTACTACGGGAAGGAATCAAGCTAACGACGATCCAGCTACGGTGGACTCAGCGTTGGAGACTCTGGATGCTGAAAACGGCTCGGATGTGGTTAGACAGCCCGATGTTGATATCACCTACCGCGGAGACAAGTCTAAACCCGCAGAAGTCAGATCGACCATCGTAGTGGACTCAGCGGATACGGGCCCTCACGTGGATGACAAGTATAATTTACCAGAGGTATTACTGTTGAGAGGTACTGGAACTGAGATCGGAGTAACAAGCTCAGCGACGACGGTGTTCGACCCCGGCGGAATTGGCTACAGTTTAGATCATGCTGGAGATGGAGAAACAGCTTGGCATAAAGCGGTAAATAGTACCGGCTCTAAGACGGTGACCGAGCCTGTCCCCGCTGAGCTGAGCTGGAAAGATGATGAATGCAACTCAACAGAAGATCCAATGGAAACCCTAAGACAACACTATTGGCTATCGCAGCAACCGAGGACGAGCAAGAGGGTTATGTTGACGACAGTAACACCGATATCTTTCAGCGAAGTGGGACGGATCTGGAGTTGACGGACTACGCTCATGAGCTGGCCTTCCTTCCCGACCTCGCTGACGTGGAGCCTACCTAACTCGACTATGGCGCTCCAAAGGTCAAGTCAAGTAGTCATACACCAGTGCAGTCGGCGAGGTTGGTGGCAAAGCTGCAAAAGCACGAAGGAATAATGATTTCAAGTGGTAACGCCCTTCCGCCTCCAGCGTACGGAGCGTTGTGCGAGATCGACGTTCAAGAGCACGCACCTATCAAGCAGAAAGCTCGGCGGATATCTTTTCCCCACTTGAGCAAACTGTACGTGTTGTTGAAGGGGCTGCTTCGAGCTGGGTTGATATCATTCTCAGGCTGCCTGGGCCTCACCAGTGTTTAAAGTACACAAGCAAAATGGAGTGGATATTCGGCTATGCATTGACTATAAACTAGTCAACGCGATTACGACGCCGATGGAAAACGCCATGCCACTAGTTGATGACCTGCTCACCGAATTGGAGGGTAACTTCTGGTTTTGCTCGCTTGATGCTGCTAGCGGATTCTGGGCAGTCTTGATGACTCGCCGAGCTCAGCAGATCTACTCGTTTGTCTGTGCACTTGGGCACTTCGAGTGGTTACAAATGCCGTTCGGATTACAGAATGCGCCTATGATTTGCCAACGACTCATCGACAACGCTTTATGTGGATACGTCCGATAAAAGGGAGGATGGAAGTCATTTGCTGAACGAATGGCTAGCGCTGACGCCGAGTCGGGAGCTCGGCGATTCGAGTTCGGCGGAGTCAACGATTCAGCGCCAGGACAGCTGACGAATTTCGAAGCGGACCACTAATCACAGACTGACCGCGATCCGGTCCAAGACTTAGTCAACGGACCCGACGGTGACATGTTCGCTAATGGAGAACCTGACCAGTCTTATTCGATCCCAGTGTTCAAGCGGAGGTCGTTTGTCTATGATATTTGTTTCGGAGGGGAGACGTTTGACGCCTGCTTGGAGACACTGGACCGACTACTAGCCCGGTTCACCGAGTGTCAGATTAGCATCAGCTTTACCAAGAGTATCTTTGTCCAACCTCCTGTCGCACGAGATTACGCCGAGTGGCATACGCGCTGATACGAAGAAGATAGCCGCGACCGCCGAGCTCCCCTTCCCGAAATCAAAGAAAGAGATGCAAGCATTCCTCGGTGCACTTAACTATTACGACCAATTCATCCAGAACTTGGCTGCTTATGGAGCGGTACTGTACCAACTAAATGAGACGGACTTTGGTCCTGGGGGTGGCTTGCCGTCAGCAAAAGCGTCATTCGCCGAGCTAAAAAAAACGGGTAGCAGAAGCTCCAATTCTTCGCCATTTCGACTCAGAAAGAAGTCTACATAATGTTGTGCGCTATGAGTGGGCACTGAGCAGTACTATGATGCAGCCGCACGAGGACAAGCTGTACCCAGCTCGCTTTTGCGGACGCGTGCTAAAGGAGAATGAACTCGGCTATCATCCCTCTGAGAAAGAAGTGGTCGCGCTGTTACAATTACTGAAAGTGTGCTACACTCTCTTGGCAGGGAAGACGATACACGTCTACACCCGTTTCTCAACGGTGGAATGGGTGTTTAAGTCAAAGTCGTTGTACGGCCGCGCAGTAATTTTCGCAGTTATGTTGTCGCCCTACGATATGAAGGTGAAGCGAGTACGTGAACGAGATGTAGAGTTCGCCCAGTTGCTCCAGGCGTCAATAACCCCGTTTATCGGACTCGACGATTCCTTGAAGCACCTTGCGCCTCCCTCCAAGAACTCGGCGACAGTTAGAATGGACCCGGAGCTGCTATACGCCCGAATACCAGCCGACTTTGCGGGATGTGTACTGTCATTTGATGGCTCAGCGACTACAGCTTAGTACGGCGGGTATGAAAGCTGCTCGTGGATCCAGTGGCGACTTCTGAATTGGAACATTGAGATCGCTGCGAGCGCGTACCTGTCGGCCACCACGGTCGACATCTCCGAGTATTCCGGCATGAACAATACAGTCTTGGCGGTTCTTGGCAGAGGTTTAGCTGACTTGATTCTTCTGGATGATTCCCAGCTTGCAATTCCGTAATGCATAGGGGTTATAGCGTACAAAAAGAGACGTTGCAACTGGAGTTAGCACGACACAAGGGTCTCACTAAGCGACGCAACTTGGTCCGGTATCGACACATAGCGCGACACTATAACACAGCGGCTGATTCTTTCGCTACAGAAGCACTCGAAGCAAAAGGCCGAACGGGTAAACTTCGGGACGGATAGGAAAGCAGAACTGAGAGCGATTAACCAAGTAGCCGAAGAGCTGTCGCCATAGACAACCCCGCGGAAACCCCGATTGTCACGGCAGTCACTCGTAGCTGAGTACGCCCGAGTTCGCTTTGAGGATGAGCTTGATGAAGACTCGTCTAGAGCAAGAGGAGAAAGCCAGGATCATAAGGCTATATCAACAAAACCTGAAGAATCCGAGTTTGAAAGCAGTGAAGATGAATTCGAACAAGTCAGCAGGCCGTCGACTCGGCGGACTAACCGCACGACCCCGAATGTTGAAACAGGGTCGCAGATGGAGTCATCCCCAGACGGCTCAGAATGCCAACGACAGGGATCCGGTGACAGTACAGACTGAGCGGAGACGACGAATCGCGAAGGCACAAGACGAAGAACTCAGGTGGGACGCTCTGAAGTCGTACCTGAGAGGTGAACTTGAGGGCCTTACACACCGTCGAGCTCAAAATACCGGCAAAGTCGCAGAAGCTTTGTACTCAGCGAAGACGGCCTGTTATACCGCCGAGATGCGACACGCCGACAAGGCGAACTCGGCGAACCGAACCTCTCATTGAGATTGGTGGTTTCGTCAACTATGATCGACGAGATACTTCACAACTGTCACAACTCGATCGAAGGGGGTCATCAAGACATCGTCAGAACTTATCACCGAGTCAAAGCCGACTACTACTGGATTGGCCTTTATGCCGATGCGGTGAAACATGTTAGCGCCTGCGAGGAATGCAGTACTAGTAAGAGCAAGCCACAGTTAATAGGGTACTCACCGGAAAATGTAGTGTCAGACCGTCCATTCTAGGTCGTGTCAATGGATTTCGTGATTCCCGTACCTCGAACTTAGCGGGGCAATACTGCCTTGCTGTTGTTCCAGGACCACTCCACGGGGTTCGTTACCGCTAAGGCTATGAATGACACCGGGGCACTCGAAGTTGCCAAGGTGTTTGAAGAATGCGTCTTCAGGCGGTTTGACTTCCGTCTCTGATACGGCACGATCGAGATCCAAGGTTCATGAGCGAAGTGATCCAAACGTTCTCCGAGATGATGCAGTCGAGATCAAGGGCTACGCTGAGTTACCGATCGCAAGGTAACGGTCAACAAGTAAAGTCAGTGAAGACGATGGTTCAGACGATACGAGTCTACGTAGAAGACCCTATTCAGGCCAACTGGGACGACATCGCGGAGAAGATGGTACACGCTATCAACAATTCAAGAGACTCGACTCGGCAAGAAACGCATTTCTATCTAGTGTATGGCTGGGATGCCAGGTCTAAGCTCAAGGCTATGACAAACTCCATACGACAGGGAAAGGGACCCTTGGCTAACTCGGCGGAGCCGTCGAGTGGCGCCGAGAAGCGAACAGACAACGTCAAGTTGCCCTACGTCTAGCAGCCGAGTTCCAAATGCGAGAAAAGGCTAGGCGAGCTCGAGAACACAATGAGACACTGAGCAAGAAGGAGAAAACATCCATTCCCAACGCAGTAAACGACGAGGCCGGAGTTGTAGAACCAGGGGAAGAATTCACTGAATCCTTGCTCAAAGAAGGAGACCAAGTCTGGTTGTTTATCGAGCAAGTCAAGTCAGGCCTGATAAAAAGTTAGCGCATGGATGGCATGGACCATTCAGCGTGAAGAAGAAGATGGAAGACTTTGCTTATGAGCTGGAGCTGCCCGACAAGAGCGGATAAAGGTTCTACCCAGTGGTACAAGTATCGCGTCTGAAAGCAGTTACCGAACTCGGTGAGAGACCCAAGACGAAGCTAATCGCTGACCTCGAAGAGACTCAGCGATTTGACTTTGACGAAAAATTACTACCTGAAGATAGCTGGCAGCCAGACGCAAGTGCGAATCAGTATGAAGTCGAAGCAATCCTTGACGGCGAGGAACCATTATCCACGAGTACGTCACCATCCCAGCGGAAGGTTAAGGCTAAGTGGGTCGGCTACGATGAGCCTACTTGGAAACCACTATTGAATTTGTCATGCGGAGGTCTCCTGTTTGACTATCTACGACAGAAGAAACGTGAAAACCGTCTGGAAATGGTGCAAGTTTCAGATGAGGATTAACAGTTATTGCACCAAATGTTACACCAACTCGGCAGACGACGCAGGCAGAGTTGAGATGGCATGCTACTGTGTCGAAACTACATATGCTGAATAATTACGAAAAGAAGTCCTGAGCGATACCTACGGGGACGCTCAGTCGAAAGAAGAAATTTAAACAGAAGGCGATCCGGACTCCAAGAGAGGTAACCCTAACGGAGACAACCGGGGGGAGCTCAACGGACGCGACGATTGGAGGCGTTGCGGCGTAGCAGAAATCGCTCCCTGAGAGACTGCTGGAGGAGATGCGACATCCGCAGCCGTGGCAAAAAGTATCATCGCCGAGCTAGCCAAGGAAACTGACGCCTGAGTAGTCATCAGACGCACTCTTGTCATCCGAGCCGAGCTCACCGATTGAAGACCCAGCGAAGATGTGGATACCTTGACGATTCAGCCGAGTTGGAGCACCCTGAGCATATGCAGGAGGCGCTTGTTCGGCAAGATCGAAGTCTTCTTCAATCCCGTCGTCAACAACCTGAGGGTCTATACCGCGCGGAGCGAAAACCAAGACGTCCACGCTCCGAGCGCGGAAGCACGTATTATACGGGTGAACCGCCGGGTCGGTTAGCCACCAAGCTTGCCAGGGTTCGGCTAGATCCACATCGTGAGCGCACTGAACCCAGTCCCTTCCGGCTGGGACCCACGAAAGGTTAACAGGAGAATAAAGGGGGACGGACGGATCGAAATATACCTCAGCATCCACAAGAGGAGCAGGCACGCCGCCGAGCTTCTGGGTGACCGCCGAGTAGAGCTGGTCGTAGACAGCGACAGTCAAGGATCGTAGGGTGTCACTACGGCGTTTGCGCTCGCGCTTGTACACCAGCCACCGCTCATACACTTCAGCAAGCTGAGCAGGCGTGGCAGTCGGGTTGACGTCGGGATGGAGGCCCACCAACACACTTGACTCGACGATCCAGTGCGACGCTCGTAGAGAGCAACAAAGTAACGAGTTATTTGGCCATCTGTCTTGATAGGCCTCCCCGCCGAGTCCAAAGGACTGTTGCCACGAAGCTTTACCCACATATCTCCAAGAACTTGCATCAAGGTTCGAGGTCGGTCCTGAGAAGCCAATCACCGCCGAGCCTCCTCCAGCACTGACGGAGAAAAGAAGAAAGGAAGCTCGGAGAGCATCCGCCGGAGACGCTGACAAGGATGACTCGAATCTAAGACAGCCCTGAAAGCTCGTATGCTGTCAAGAGAACACGGCGTGGGTGGTGGCACACGACTCTTGCCACCTACGTGCTCCAGATGCCATCCCCCGCTCAGTGTATCCAGTAATGCATTCCAACAACGGGCGGAGCCGAAATTCATCAATGGCACCTCGCGGAGCTGTGCCATATGAAGAGTCAAACGACAATCCTTGGAAACCGCTGGCGAGGCCCGGGTCCGTAACGGCGCCAGTGGGAGCGTACGAGCGCTTGGCAGAGTGACCGAATCCGGCCGTGATGCAGTCGAACTCGGCTGAGATGGAGCTGACGCTACCGAGGGCACCCTCGGTGAAGGAGCAGTCAAGAGCGATTGGGCAGGAGCCATGTCAGGGGTTGACGCAGGCTGCCGATGCTTGTGGGTCGGTGCTTCTTGTGGTGTTTCTTGTGCTTCTTGTGTTTCTTGGATCGGTTTGATCGGCGACCAGTGGGACTCGACGAGGCACGGCGCTTGCGACGCTGCGGTCTCCCCGAATCTGACGCAGAGGTAGATGTAGAAGGCGTCGTTCCCCCACCAGATTCCATCGATGAATGTCGCGAAGTATGGCGATAACTCGGCGGCGAAGATTCATCACTCATATCATCGTCAGAACCAAAGATGGCCGCATGAAGGCTTCTCGCCTTGGCAGAACGACGAGCATCTTCGGCCACAGAGTCGAAACCTGAAGGACTACCCGCCGATTTTTCAGATAAAGAAATGGGGTCCGAGAGCGACCCAGCGGCAAGATTCGTTGAGCCGGCGGACGGTGCAGATCCGTCACCAGGCCCTAAGACCTCGTCGTCAGGCGCGTCAAGGTCCTCAAGCAGCTGAGCAGTCACAGTACGAGCCGTCGCAGCAGATCTCCGGATGGGGCGCCCAGACGGGGATGGCTACACAGCCGAGCTCGCAGGGAGAGACGGTCTGAGAACACGCACGACCGGAGTCACTAGGTCAGTCGGTGTGGTGGATACGCTAATGCTTCGAGAGGGAGAGACGTGAGAAGATCGAGGACCAGATGACGACCAGCAGGACCCAAGGACTCGTAGCCGGGATAGGCAGCGAGGCCACGACATCAGAAGAGGCCACCGGCGGTGGTTAAGTAGCCACGACTGACGACGTCGACAGAGGACCAGAAGACGAAAATCTCACCAGAGTCGCTGAATCAGACGCAAGGACGGTGTCGTCGGCAGGCTCGGACATCTCAAACTCGTATTCAGCTTCGCTCGAAGCTTCATCGTCGTCTTCAGAGTAAGCGGAGACAGGCGGCTGTGTGGCGGAACCCAACTGAAGGTGACGAACCTTTTTCCGGCGAGTCTGGCGACGGGATTTACCAGAGCGGGGTTTCCCTCCATTGGACACGGTGGCTTGAGGAGAACTCTAACGTAAAAGGGAACTGACAGCCTCGTGTCCCTCCTCCCCGGGAGGTGGACAAGCGTACGGCTGTGGTGGATGGGGCGCCGGCGAACGGTGACGAGTACCTGCAGTAGTGGAAGACTTGGGATTGGCGTAACGCCGAAGCCGCTGCGTCGACGTCAAGTCCGCCAACGGAGTACGATAAGGCTGGGCGAGAGTCGGCTAGGGTTGACTCGCAGCCGTCGCTAAAATGACAGGAGCCGCAGCCGAGTCCGCCGAAGAGGTTGCAGAAGAAGCCGGACCCGCTGGAGGTGCTACACTAGGACCAGCAAGCCGACCAGCAGCCGAACCAATCACTGAGGCATCTTGACGAGGATGGACGATCAGCTTCAGCCGCCGGGATTCGCCAGCTGGAATGTGGAGAACTTCAGGGAAGCGAGACGCCAAGACGCGACACAGCCGGGCGTTAAGACGAAGGTCGGACGTATCAAGTCCAGGAACCTCTAAACCGGCGCCAGCAGCAGCCATGTGAGGGTCGTGCATCGGGAGGGTACCGTTCCGACGAATGAGCCGCTTCTGCCGCAAGATCACTGTCCGCTGCTCAGCGATCACCAACTGAGCGTGCCGCAAGTGCTGATTGCCGGTTGAGCCGTACAGCTGCACCGATTCCAGCAGCTGCTCGCAATGCTTAGCAGCAATGCCTCGAAGAGTAACAAACGCCGCATCCCTCTCGGAGATGGACCGGAGGGGGACTGTGATCTCAGCGTCATGATCCAAGACTTGCTGATGATGGAGCTGGGCCTGACTCAGCGCTGCCTCAATCTTGCCTTGCTCAGCTTCGATAGCCCAAGCAAGTTTTGCTTTACTCAGGGCTACAGCTTTTCGCAGTGAGGCAAGGGGATTAAAGGACTGCGTGGCAGCAGCTTCCAATCGAGACACCTGTTGTCGTGCTGATGATAGCTTAGTGGACAAGTCAGCGTTTCTAAAGACAAGGGAGTTCAATCGCCGAGTCAACGCGCGGTTCTCTTCTTGAACAGCTTGATTGTCGGCCCTGAGATCACCAATGACATGGTAGTAATCAAGTGCGGCGTAATTGCCTTTCAAGATGTCTAACAGCTCCTCCGCAGAAGAAGCCTACAGGATCGCTCGCCGGTGCACGGGATCAGAAGGCTCCACGGAGCGAGTGGATTCGTAAGCCATGCGCCTCGCCAAGAAGGCCAACTCTTCCCGACGCTCATACTCCTGCTCAGTAACCATGGTCATGAGGGAGTCAAGACTCACTGAAGCCGCCGATCTTGACTGATAGTTGGCGCCCGAAGTGGTGTCGCCCGGCAAGCTCGGTGGACCAGGAGGGCGCGCGCGAGAAGCCTCCGCCGACTCCGCGTCAGACTCATGGGAAGTTGTCAGGCCGACCCGCCAAGCTTCATGCCGGTCGCTGACCCCACGAGTACCGACAGGTCGTGGAATCGACTCAGCGGGCGCGCCTTCACCTCGACGAGGAGTTGGTGGAGAAGGATGGCGCCTCAAATTGTGCTGGGGTAACATGCAAGGGGTAAGGAGCGGTCAAGTGAGCGACAGCGGAAGCAACAAACGTACCGAAGAAGGTGGTGGAGAACCGCGAGACGTCAGCAGCCGAGTATGGACCAACGGTGGCAGAACCAGATGAAGGATTAAGACACTCACCAGCTCGGCTCGTGTCATAACCGGGGCAGTTGTGGTGTAGGGATTTCCAGGTTCAACCATACGTCAACCTACTTTAGAACAAGAATCGGCTCGGTCTGATAACCCAGAGCTTAGAAACAAAGGATCACGGTTAGTACTCAGCAAGCTGTCCGGACGATGCTATCCGGATAGCCGCTGAGCTCAACGGTCGCCTGAACCCAGCGGAAGGGTCGGTAGAGATCCGAAACGACTACATTTCACTAGATATTTGTATGAGAAGCATAGGATTAAATAGGGGGAGCCGAAAGGGCTCCCAGAAGATAACAGACCAGAATTTTCCTAGTCCAAGACACGTGTACACTCTTCCGGTAAGTCCCTGCATAGGGCTTGATTATGCCTGCCGTCGATACTCGAGAGGCATAGCTTGTAGGGCATTGACTGGTAGCGCCAAGGTATTAGGTCGGTCCGGGTAGGACAAAGTCTCGCTACGCGCGAAAGAAAGCCCCGCATACTCAGCGGGCCCGTACGTCGGATAGCCCGGGTGCCGTAACACTTCTAGCTGAGCAGCCGCTCCGCTCGGTGACCTGTAAAAGCGTTCGCGCGCCGTCGTCCATCCTTTGGTGCAGGGCACAGGGTTTGTGAACGAGATCAGCCGAACCAAACTCGGCGGAGCCTCGGAAGTGCTCTGACTTGGTTAGTTGGAACCGAGTGGAAGCGAGCCACTCGTCTGTCCCGGGAGGGTCGAACCGCGAGGGGACCACCCTCTGCGCAGGCCATACAACCGCCGACCTAACTCGGCGATTCGTTGTGGTTTGGGTAAGGAATCCACATCTGACGGTATTTGCGTGCTCTACTACATCACAATTATCCACTCTTCAAATTCATATGCTACTTCCCAGCCGAGTGTAACCTTCACGACTGCTCGTGACGTTGTCACCATTCTGTCTTTACGTATTCCTTATACGTCGATTCGCTTATCTCGGCTGCCACTCTTTTGAGGCGTAGTTTCTTCTCGAAGTATTCACTAATCGCCGAGAGGTTTGCCCCGGTGTCCTTCGGTCGTTCACTGTCCCCAATACGAGAGCTCTCATTCTAACTCGGCGATCAAACGTCTGCGCTGACCACCATCCCAGCTGTTCTCCTGGAAGCAGCTTCATGATTCTGGTACGGTGCACAGCCTGGTCTGACGGCCGAGTTGCACTTGTAATCGCTCGGTAGTTACTGTCTAACTCACCGAGCTCACGTTCAATTCCGTCGATTTCACACATCCAATTGCCATCCCCGCTTCGTCCCTCGGGCCGTCCTGCTTTGTCTACGAAGGCAAACAAGAAGTTCGCCTCAACGGCAGGCTCAGCTGATTGTGGCAGCCGGCATATTCCAACCCAGTCAGTGTTGGCGGGCCGCCGAGTTTAAATCACTCGGCGTGTAAAGGTTTTGCAGGTCTTCTGGCACTTGTGACTTGTCGACAGAGTTCTTCACGAACGCAGCCCTTCTCGTATTGACGAAACAGCTCGCACTGGCCGCCTTCATGGACTTGTCTGCAGAATTTGCAGCGTCATCGACAGTAGTGAGCCGAGTGCCCCATTCTTCCACAAGCTGCACAAGATCCTCGTTGGGTGTTGTCGCGTGATTTATCTCCACGGTTCGACTGTTCTCGTTGGTTGTACGGTCGCGGATGTCGGTTCGCTGAGTTTCCCCAGCTTCGGTTCGAGCCTTTCTGGTCTCCCGTCGAGTTCTCTCGGCGGTCCGGTGTATTTCCTTTATCATTGGAAACGCCGGCGTCAATGTAGTCGTCGTCTTCCGCTGAGTCGTGTCCTCCGGACTGGTCCTCATCATCCCATTCGTCTTCGGAGTTGTACGGACTCGGCGGGTTCTGATCGATGAGTTCCTCTCCGTCGGAGTCAGCGTCAACGACAGTGACTCGGCGGTCGCGGTTTTCTTCCTTGCGACTTCGCTTCTCATATCGACGTCCATCTCGGCGTTCATCTCGACGAGGCTCGACACGTCGGCTTGGGTCCTTCCGCTTATCGTCTCGGTCTCGTGCAATCACAAGCCGATCGTGTTTCTTCTTGCGCTTCTCACCGAGGACCCGACGATTGATTATCTGCCCCACCTTACCAATATCTTCCAACCGTAAGGGGTACATCAAATCCACCACATCGTCATCACCATAATGCAACAAGAAGTGTTCAACATGGTCGGCTGCGTCAGCGCCACCTTTTTCGTACTGGATCTTGGCTGTCCGAGCATATCTGCTGAATCGGATTAAAACATCACAGATGGGTTCATTGTCCTTACGACTTGTCGAGTAGTAGCGCGTGCGGGCGGACGGGTCAAGCTGTTAACAATAATAGTCCAGGAATGACTCGCTGAGTAGCTTCCTGCGTCGCTGAGAGCTTCGGCAGCTGCCGGTACCTACTCTTTGCCGCCCCGCCAAGGCATGTCGAAAATGATTTGCACCAGGCATTGTTAGCCATCCAAGAGCTCTATTTCGCGTAGATGAAAACGGTTGAGCCACTGATGCGACGCGTAAGAACAGTAGCGCTTGCCTTCGAACTTGGTGATTTTGTCGAGTGCCGCTTGGGTCCGAATCTCAAGGTACTGCGTTGAGTCTTCTTCCGCTTTGTCGAAACTCAGGTGTCGAATGTAGTCCTTCACCGTCTCGTCGGGATTTTTTTTTTAGTCGAACCGGTCATCCTTCTCATCATCATCCTCGTGGGCTCAGCTTCGTCTGTAGCATCGTACAGCTCAAGTTAGCGACCTGCATTCTACTAGTCATGACTCGGCGACCGTTGAGTCGGGTTAATCTTCACTGGAGTCAGCATATGCGAGTTTTCAAAGTATGAAGTACCTTGCGTAGCGCGGAACATTTCGCGCCCCTTCGTCTCCGTGGTCTTTGGCAAAGGGATTCTGCTTGGGCTTCGCCGAGTAGCCGAGTTCACGGCTACTTGTCTGTAAACCGGCTTCGTTCCACCATGGACCTACTCCAGTCCAAACGCTACTCTCAACTTCTTCTTCCATTGACATAGCTCACGTCCGGCACGGGTTAAGCTCCAGTCGGACAGGATGAAGGCTGTTTGCGCCTGTGGCGACTCGGCTGGACAGCCTGTCACTATCGCTAAGTAAGTGACTCGTTCCTCGTTGCCCTCTTCGAGCGTCGCCACCGGATCGTCGCGTTACGCGTGCTGATGGGTCTCCACGCTGACCTGAACCCAACGGCAACGACCGCTCCGTTTGCAGAGGTGTACGAGCTTTGGCTAGTGTACAACCCAAGCGCAAGAGTCTTAGTGACACGCTACGGTCATTGGTTGTCGCTGTCTACGATCAACTATACTCGGCTGTCACACAGATACTCGGCGGTCAGCCTGCCCCCCCCCCCCGTGGACGCTGAGGTGTATTTTGATCCGTCCGTTGATCACTATTCTCCGGGCGGTCTCTTAAGGGTACTGGCTAGCAGCGATTGGATCCAGTGTGTGCACGACGTGAGTCTAGCCGAGCCCTGGCGAGCTTGGTGCTGACGGACCCAGTTACGCACCTGTACAATGCGTGTTTTCGCGCTCGGAACGTGGACTTCTTGGTTTTCGCTCCACGCGGTATGGACCACCGAGTTGTTGATGATGCTATCGAAGAAGACTTCGACTTGGCTGAGCAAACGCCTCCAACCTTCGCCCCGTGCGCCCTTCCTCGGTTGAATCGCCAATGTATTCATATCTTCGCGGGTCCTTCCGTTGACGAGCTCGGCTTGCAGATCGAAAGCGGATCCGATGACGACTTGGCGGACGATGGGTTGGGCTCTCCCAATCTACGCGGCACATCTCCGAGCCAATCTCTGTTTGACTCCCTCTTCCAAGTAGGGCAGCTCCACCTCGCACTAAGTCAGCTGATTCGGGTTCTGGTACGCCGGTTCCTGCTCTGTCTATCTCGGCCAAAGTCGCCTAATCGAGCTCGGCGATGATACGTCTCGCTACGACCGCAGATGTTGCGTATACTCCGCCGGGTTCTCAAGGAGCGATGTCTACTCCGATATAGCCGCAACTCCTTCAATCGTCGAGTCCGCCGATTTCCCCGCAGCTGTCTCCGTCACGTTCACCCCCTTCGGAGTTCAGATCGCCTTCTTTTTAACTTGTTCGACCGAGCGTCACCGTAGGTATCGTTCATGAATCCACTTCGTAATTTAATTCAGGATGTACAATTTTGGACACTGTAGCATTTCATCTCGACTTGGCCTGTGTCGTCCGCCGAGTTAATATAACTTCTGGTGCAATAACGCCTAATCCTCATCAGCGACATGCACCATTTGCGGACGGGTTTTACGTTTCTTCTGTCGTAGATAGTCAAACAGGGGACCTCCACACGGCAGGTTCGACAGTGGCTCCCACGTAGGTTCATCGTACCCGACCCACTTAACCTAAAACTTCCGTTTAGACCGTGAAGTACTCGTGGATAGTGGTAACGCATAATCAAGAATAGTTTCGATTTCGAACTGGTTCCCACTGCATCGGGCTCCCAGCTATCTTCTGGTAGCAATTCCTGGTCAAAGTCGAATCGCTGAGACTCTTCGAGCTCGACTCTTCCTCTCGCCGAGTTTCGGTGACTGCTTTCAGACGCGATACATGGACCACTGGGTAGAGCTTATATCCACTCATGTTGGGCCGCTTCAGCTCATAGGCAAATTCTGCTTCGCCCTGAATGGTCCATGCCATCCATGCGCTAACTTCTTTATCAGGCCTGACTTGACTCGCTCCATAAACAACCAGACTTGGTCTCCTTCTTTGAGCAAGGATTCAGTGAATTCTTCCCCTGGTTCTACAACTCCGGCCTCGTCGTTTACTGCGTTGGGAATGGATGTTTTCGCCTCCTTGCTCAGTATCTCATTGTGTTCTCGAGCCCGCCTAGCCTTTTCTCGCACTAGGAACTCGGCTGCTAGACGTAGGACAACTTCACGATGTCTATTCGCTTCTCGGCGCCACTCGACGGCTCCGCCGACTAAGCCAAGGTTCCATGTCCCTGTCTTATGGAGCTTGTCATAGCCTTAAGCTTAGACCTGGCATCCCAGCCATACACTAGATAGAAAGGCGTTTCTTGCCGAGTCGAGTCTCTTGAATTGTTGATAGCGTGTACCATCTTCTCCGCGATGTCGTCCCAGTTGGCCTGAATAGGGTCTTCTACGTAGACTCGTATCGTCTGAACCATCGTCTTCACTGACTTTACTTGTTGACCGTTACCTTGCGATCGGTAACTCAGCGTAGCCCTTGATCTCGACTGCATCATCTCGGAGAACGTTTGGATCACTTCGCTCATGAACCTTGGATCTCGATCGTGCCGTATCAGAGACGGAAGTCAAACCGCCTGAAGACGCATTCTTCAAACACCTTGGCAACTTCGAGTGCCCCGGTGTCATTCATAGCCTTAGCGGTAACGAACCCCCTGAAGTGGTCCTGGAACAACAGCAAGGCAGTATTGCCCCGCTGAGTTCGAGGTACGGGAATCACGAAATCCATTGACACGACCTGGAATGGACGGTCTGACACTACATTTCCCGGCGAGTACCCTCTTAACTGTGGCTTGCCCTTTTTGGTACTGCAGTCTTCGCAGGCCCTGACATGTTTCACCACGCCGGCGTAAAGACCGATCCAGTAATAGTCGGTCTTGACCCTGTGATACGTTCTGATGAAACCTTGGTGGCCTCCTTCGATCGAATTATTTCAATTGAGTAGTATCATGTCGATCATGGTTGAAGGAATTACCAATCGCAGTGAGAGGTTCGACTCGCCGAGCTTGCCTTGTCAGTGCATCTCATCTCGGCGGTAAAACAAACCGTACAAAGACTTCTGCAAATTGGCCGACATTTTGAGCTCGACGGTGCGTAAGGTTCTCGAATTCACCTCTCCGGTGTGCCTTCAGATCGACCCACCTGAATTCTTCATCCAGCCCGTTCGCGATTCGACGCCTCCGCTCAGTCGGAACTGTCTCTGGGCTCACGTCGTTGGCGTTCTGAGCTACAAGGGCCGACGCAACTACCAGGGCTGACACAGCTTGCAACACCGTCTCAACACGCAGGGTCGTACGATCTATCCGCCGAGTTGACACCCAGCTGTCCTGTTCGAACTCATCTCTGCTGCTTTCAATCTCGGGTTCTTTAGGGCTAGACGGTAGTCTTCATGATCCCGGTTTCTCATTTGAGCTCTAGCCGCGTCTTCGTCAAACTCGTCTTCAAAGTGAACTCGGCATACTCGGCTACGATTGACTGCCGTGACGATCGGAGATTCCACCGCTGGGTTGTCTGTGGCATGAAGCACTTCGGCAACTCGGTTAGTGGCTCTCAGCTCCGCTTTCCGGTCCGTCCCGAAGTTTACCCGTTCGGCCTTTTGCTTCGAGTGCTTCTGTAGCGAAAGAATCAGCCGCTGTGTTATAGTGTCGCGCTATGTGTCGATACCGGACCAAGTTGCGTCGCTTAGTGAGATCCTTGTGTCGTGCTAACTCCAGTTGCAACGTCTCTTTTTGTACGCTATAACCCCTATGCATTACGGAATTGCAAGCTGGGAATCATCCAGAATAATCAAGTCAGCTAAACCTCTGCCAAGAACCGCCAAGACTGTATTGTTCATGCCGGTATACTCGGAGATGTCGACCGTGGTGGCCGACAGGTACGCGCTCGCAACAATCTCAATGTTCCAATTCAGAAGTCGCCACTGGATCCACGAGCAGCTTTCATATCCACCATACTAAGCTGTAGTCGCTGATCCATCGAATCAAAGTACATGTTTTGCGAAGTCGGTTGGTACCCGGACGTACAGCACTTCCAGGTTCAGGCTGACTGTCACTGAGCTCTTGGAGAAAGACGCTACGTGCTAAAAGCCTTCTTTAAGTCTGATGAACGGTGTGATCGACGCTTGGAGCAACTAGGCAAGGTCTACATCGCGCTTGTGTACCCGCTTCACCTTCAACTCGTAGGGCGACAACATAACTGCGAAACTTTCTGCGCGGCCGTACAACGACTTAGACTCAAACACCCATCCCCAACGTTGAGAAGCGGGTGTAGACGTGAAGCGTCTTCCCTGACAGGGGAATGTAGCACACTTTGAGTAGCTGCAACAGCGCGACCACTTCTTTCTCAGAGGGATGGTAGCCGAGTTCGTACTCCTTAAGCACACGCCCGCAGAAGTAAACTGGGTGTAGCTTGTCGTCGTGTGGCTGCATCATAGTGCAGCTGAGTACCCAGTCATTAGCGTATAACATTATATGAACTTCTTTCGCCGGGTCGAAATGGCGAAGAATTGGAGCGTCCGCCACCTGCTCGGCGAATAACGTTTCAGCTGACGTCAAATCACCCTAGGACAAAAGTCTGTGTCCTTGTGTTGGTAGAGCACCGCCCCATATACAGCCAAGTTCTGGATGAATCGACCGTAATAGTTAAGTGCCCCGAAAAATGCTTGCATCCCTTTCTTTGATTTCGGAAAGGAGAGCTCGGCGATCGCAGCCATCTTCTTCGTATCGGCGCGTATGCCACTCGGCGTAATCTCGTGATACAGACATCTTGGGCTGGCCGAAAATACACTTGCTAAAGCAGACGCTAATCCAACACTCAGTGATAGGGCTAGCAGTCGGTCCAGTGTCTCCAAGCAGGCGTCAAAAATCTCGCTCCCGAAACAAATATCATAGCTGAACGATCTCCACTTGAAAACTGGGACTAGATTTGACTGGGCAGGTTCTCCGTTAGCAAAAATGGCACCATCAGGGCCGTTGACTAGGTCTTGGAGCGGATCGGAGTCAGTTTGTGACTAGTGTCCCGCTTCAAACTTCGTCAGCTGACCCGACTTCGAGTCGCCGAGTCCTCCGAGTTCGAATAGCCGAGCTCTCGACTCCCCTTCAGCGTTAGCCATTCGTTAAGCGAACGATTTCCATCCGCTCTTCGACTGGACGTACTCCCAAAAAGCGTTGTCGATAAGGCGTTGGTAAATCATAGGCGCATTCTTCAATCCGAACAGCATCCGTAACCACTCAAAGTGCCCTAGTGTACAGACGAACGCCGCGATCTGCCGAGCTTGGCGACATCAATACAGCCCAGAATCCACTAGCAGCATTAATCGAGCAAAACCACAAGTATCTCTCCAACTCGGTAAGCAGGTCGTCAACCAGCTGCATGGCATACTCCATCAGTCGTAATCGCGTTAACCAGTTTATAGTCAATGCATAACCGAATATCCACTCCATTTTGCTTGAGTACGAACACATCCGGTCAAGCCCAGGGGCTGCACGAGAATAATATCAACCCAGCTCGAAGCGGCCCCTTCAGCAACTCATACAGCTTACCCAAGTGGCGGAGAGGTATCCGCCGAGCTTTCTGCTTAATAGGTGCGTGTCCTTGAACGTTAATGTCGCACAGCGCTCCATACACTGGAGGCGGAAGTGCGCTACCACTCGAAATCATTATTACTTCGTGCTCTTGCAGCTTTGCCACCAACCTAGCCGACGGCGCTTGCATATGACTATTTAATTTGACGTTCGGAGCGCCATAGTCGAGTTAGGTAGGCTCCACTTCAGCGAGGTCGGTAGAAAGGCCAGCTCATGAGCGTAATCTGTCAAATCAAGTTCCGTCCCATTTCGCTCGAATACATCGGGCTCACTGACGTCGACGTCACCCCCTTGTTCGTCCTCGGTCGCTACAATAGCCAAGTAGTATAGTCGCAGAGTTTCCATCGGGTTTCCTGTTGAGCAGCACTCGTCATCTGCCCAGCTGAGCTCAGCGGGAGAGGGTTCGGGTATCTTCGTAAGATCTGCTTTATTGACTCGGCTCACTGTCTGACTAGCTGTTTCTTCACTCAGAGTGAGTTCTGAGCCGTAGCCAACTCCGCCGGGATCGAAGTCCAACGTCGTCGAGCTCGTAACTTCCGGATCAGTCTCGGTTCCTCTCAACAGTGATACCTCGGATAAAGCATAATTATCTTTGACATGAGGGCACGTATCCGCCGAGCCCACTACGACGGCCGATCTGACTTCTACGTGTTTCGACGTATATCCGAGGTAGGGGGCGTCAAGGTCGTGCTGTCTAATCACACCCGAGCTGTTTTCATCATCCAGCGTCTTCAATGCTGAGTCCGCCGTGGCTGTGTCGTCGTTAGGCTTGATTCCCTCCAGTGGTATTACGCCCCGACTAGCATAGTCCTTTGTCGCGCCAGCATGCTGGCCCGCTCAGTTTGCTGCGATGACGGAACGGACTTCCGCGCTTGCAAACGCCTTTAAGAGATAGTTGACATCCTTGTGGCATGTTGTGGCCACGTCCGAGTCGCTCGCATCGTTTAGGTCCGCCGACGCCGAGTTCATCGTCGCCGAATGAATTATACATGCGCCCGGGGTACTCATAGATAAACTCACCCTGTCCATAAACCTTAATCTAGCAGCTCCAAACTTGGCTTGTGCATCAATCTTGTCACCGTGGCTGCTGACCGTCACTGTTGAGCTCGTATCTTCACCGTAAGGCTCGACATATCCCGAGTGTAATACCTTCAGAGAGAAATTTGCTGTCCCCACGTTAGGGCGCTGTGCCGTTGAGCTCGCTGCGACCGCGGAGCCGATTTTCATGCGCCAGAACGCTTCTGTCACGTAGTAGAAAACCTTGCGGGTCGCTGGGACCGCTTCTAAGTCGCCTTCCTCGTCTGGACCTTTCTGCGCCGACCGCGCCGTCACCGAATGGATGGTACAGGCACTCCTAGTATTCGGGCCACTTGTAGCGGAGTTAACCCTGCCCACAAAACTGGATCCGGTGACACCAAATTTATCTCGGATTTCAATCACGTGCTCTTCATCATGCAATACAAGTTCCAAGCGTTCTTCAGGGTCTTTCAGCGTTATAGCTGAGTCTTCAGGCTCCGATGCTTCTTTATCCGGCATTCCGGCACTTGTTCCTTCAACAGCTGAGTTCGTTCCGGGGTCAAATTGACGAGATTTAGACTGGTGATAGAAGACATCTTGGCCATCATGTTGCGCGGACGTAAATTACGCTTGGGCGTCTCTCCGCCGGAGCGCCGAGTTGAGAGCCGGGTAACCCTTTGTCATCACCGCAGCGGCTATGATGTCAGCGTCATTGTGGCGCCTGCGCTCCTCGTCCCCTCCTGTTTCATCATCGATCTTCCCCCAGCGCTCGGTGCACGTTAATTCTTGCTCGTTTCCCACTGGAGGGGGTCTATTCTCCACCGCCATTGGAATAGAGTATTTTTACCTTTCGACAGCTAGCGGCTGGTGTGACAATCCTTCTTCGTACAGTCGTTGTTCTTTTTGCAGCAATTAATTATCCATTGCTGTCTCAAATGCCAATATCAATCCGTCACGGTACTTCGCCGAGTTCACGCGAGCATATTCTTCATTGGCTAGGAATCCATGTGGGCTCCACCTTAGCACATAAAAGTGAGGTGAACACGAGACCGACTTGGGTCGTACATTTGTAATCTGCATATGGGTTGGTCTTCCTCGGCGATTGAAAACGACCGTGAGAATTCAACCTTTTGTCTGTCGTACCTACAGGTCATGGGTCGACTCGCTGGGTTGTCGCCTGGGCAATCTGAACTCAGCGGTCATCCAACTTTCGATCGTTAGCCCGTCTTGTGACTCACATGGAATATTTGGCCCAAACGCTGTTTTACTTATTGGATGAGTGCAATCATCATCTAGTCGGGTAGCTTAACTGACAAAATGTACAGATCTGGGCAGATCCCAGCTGGGATCTTTAAGTCAGTGACGAGAATAAAGTCAACTCCGGCATGATGAGGCATAATCCACACTTCGAATTATTATGCCACTTCCCAACCGAGCGTCATCTTTACGATTGCTCGTGACGCTGTCACTATTCTGTCCTTACTTACTCCTTGTATGTCGATCCGCTTATCTAGGCTGGCCAGTCTCTTGAGCCGCGGTTTCCTTGCAAAGTACTCGCTAGTCGCCGAGGCATTTGCTCTAGTGTCTAACAAAATCTTAGTCCTTCGATCATTCACAGCTCCCAATACGAGAACTCTCATTCTAACTCGGTGATTAAGCATCTCGACCGACCACCCCAGCCGTTCTTCTCGAAGCAGCTCATGGTTCTGGTACAGTGCGCAGACTGATCTGACTGCCAAGTCGTACTTTATATTGCCCGCTAGTTTTCGTCTAGCCCATCAAGCTCACGATCAATATCGTCAATTTCACACATCCAATTTCCATCCCGGCTTCGTCTCTCGGGCCGTCCAGCTTCGCTTTCGAAGACGAACAAAACGTTTGCCTCAATTGCAGGCTCGGCTGACTGTGGCAGCCCAGCATATTCCAACCCAGTCAGTGTTGGCGGGTCGCCGGGTTTAAATTACTTGATGTGTAAAGGTCTTGCAGATCTTTTGGCACTTGTGACTTGTCGACGGAATTCTTTATGAACGTAACCAACTTCTCGTATCGACCAAACAGCTCGCACTGGCCAACTTCATGGACATGCTTGCAGAATTTGCAGCGTCGCCGACAGTAGTGGGCCGAGTGCCTCGGTCTTCCGCAGGCTGCACAAGGTCCACGCTGTGAGCTACCACGTGGTTCATCCCGTCGATTCGACTGTTCTCGTCGATCGTATGATCGCGATGGTGATTGGCGGGTTCCCCAACTCGATTC
>NW_003303662.1:165809-177998 GCF_000142945.1 Phytophthora infestans T30-4 | reverse complement strand
CTCGGTCTCGTGCAATCACAAGTCGATCGTGTTTCTTCTTGCGCTTCTCACCGAGGACCCGACGATCGATTATCTGCCCCACCTTACCAATATCTTCCAACCGCAAGGGGTACATCAAATCCACCACATCGTCATCACCATAATGCAACAAGAAGTGTTCAACATGGTCGGCTGCGTCAGCGCCACCTTTTTCGTACTGGATCTTGGCTGTCCGAGCATATCTGCTGAATCGGATTAAAACATCACAGATGGGTTCATTGTCCTTACGACTTGTCGAGTAGTAGCGCGTGCGGGCGGACGGGTCAAGCTGTTAACAATAATAGTCCAGGAATGACTCGCAGAGTAGCTTCCTGCGTCGTTGAGAGCTTCGGCAGCTGCCGGTACCTACTCTTTGCCGCCCCACCCAGGCATGTCGAAAATGATTTGCACCGGGCATTGTTAGCCATCCAAGTTCTCTATTTCTCGTAGATGAAAACGGCTGAGCCACTGATGCGACGCGTAAGAACAGTAGCGCTTGCCTTCGAACTTGGTGGTTTTGTCGAGTGACGCGTGGGTCCGAATCTCAAGGTACTGCGTTGAGTCTTCTTCCGCTTTGTCGAAACTCAGGTGTCGAATGTAGTCCTTCACCGTCTCGGGATTTTCTTTAAAGTCGAACCGGTCATCCTTCTCATCATCATCCTCGTGGGCTTCAGCTTCGTCTGTAGCGTCGTATAGCTCAAGTTAGCGACCTGCATTCTACTAGTCATGACGCGGCGACCGTTGAGTCGGGTTAATCTTCGCTGGAGTCAGCATATGCGAGTTTTCAAAGTATGAAGTACCTTGCGTAGCGCGGAACATTTCGCGTCCCTTCGTCTCCGTGGTCTTTGGCAAAGGGATTCTGCTTGGGCTTCGCCGAGTAGCCGAGTTCACGGCTACCCGTCTGTAAACCGGCTTCGTTCCACCATGGACCTACTCCAGTCCAAACGCTACTCTTAACTTCTTCTTCCATTGACATATCTCACGTCCGGCACGGGTTAAGCTCCCGTCGGGCCGGATGAGGCCGTTTGGTCGGCTGTTGCACCGATACCCAATCGTCTTTAGCAGAAACACAATTTCTTCCACTAACTGATTGGTGCTGCTGCACGCACCGGTTGAGTTAGCTCGGGCTCCAGCACCGGCCACTTCGCCTGCGCCATCACCACAGGCGCAAACAGCATCATCCATTCCAATTTCGTTCTCATCTCTTAGCCAAGTCGAGGTAACACTTTTTTGGCGGTCGGCGTATCGGCGTTCCTCGTCGCTTTTAAAATAAGGAGCGGACGGTCCTCTTGAGCAACGCCATGTTCTTCTTCATCTTCTTTTTCGTCCTCACCTTCGTCGAGTTCGACAGATAAGTTGCACTCGACGGAACGTGGTGATCGCATACGTCCCACCTTCAGCGTCAGAACTTCCACCTCGCCAAGTAGCTCGGCGGTAGTCTTCGTTTCTCCGAGCTCAGCGGTCTCGGCCTTCTCTTCATACTCTCCTTCACTTGAATATCCGTTCTCGCTCTCCTGGTCTTGGCCATCCTCGTCGAACTGGACGGTTCGTCCCACCTCCATCGTCATGGCGATGAGTCGTTGATCCGCCGGGTCCGACCCCGCGAGAGGCGATCCTCCAGCCGTCGCTGGGCTTCCGTCGCTCGGAGTTGCTGATCCCTTGACCATCTTCACTCTTCTCTTTCTCTTCTCTTCCTCTTAACTTGGTTAGCTGGCACCTATAAAAACAAGCACACACTCCTGTTCCCGGGTCGCGGCACCAGTTGTGGTGTAGTAGAACACACAAATATCGTCAGATGTGGATTCCTTACACAAACCACAACGAATCGCCGAGTTAGGTCGGCGGTTGTATGGCCTGCGCAGAGGGTGGTCCCTTCGCGGTCCGGCCCTTCCGGGACAGACGAGTGGCTCGCTTCCACTCGGTTCCGACTAACCAAGTCAGATCACTTCCGAGGCTCCGCCGAGTTTGGTTCGGCTGAGCTCGTTCACAACCTTGTGCCCTCCACCAAAGGATGGACGACGGCGCCCGAGCGCTTTTACAGGTCACCAAGCGCAGAGTCTGCTCAGCTAGAAGTGTTACGGCACCCGGGCTATCCGACGTACGCGCCCGCTGAGTATGCGGGGCTTTCTTTCGCGCGTAGCGAGACTTTGTCCTACCCGGACCGACCTAATCTCTTGGCGCTACCAGTCAATACCCTACAAGCTATGCCTCTCGAGTATCGACGGCAGGCATAATCAAGCCCTATGCACAGACTTACTGGAAAAGTGTACACGTGTCTTGGACCAGGAAATTCTGCTCTGTTATCTTCTGGGGGCCTTTTCGCTCCCCCTACTTAATAATATGCTTCTCATACAATTATCTAGTGAAAAATAGTCGTTTCGGCTCTCTACCGACCCTTCCGCTGGGTTCAGGCGACCGTTGAGCTCAGCGGCAATCCGGATAACATCATCCGGACAGATCGCTGAGTACTTACCGGGATCATTTGTTCCTAAGCTCTAGGATACCATACCGAGCCGATTCTTGGTCTAAAGTAGGTTGACGTATGGCCGAATCTGAAAATCCCTACACCACAGAGAGTTCAACGCTGGACGTGACGGCTGCACATTTTGCAGCTGCCACCGAGCTATCGGTGAGCTTCGAGGACGAGGCGGACATCGATCCGGACGCCCATGATTACGACGATTATGAAGCCAAAAACGCTGGCTCCAAAGCCAGGCGCAGCGACACCGGAGACGGCCACGCTATCATCGGGACTGAGCGCCCCGCTCAGTCCCTGAAGAAAATGACGAAGGTGCCAAGGGTTCTAAACCTTCGGTAGCGAGTGCAAAGCATTCCATATTGCTGAAGGCACCTCGCCCACCTATCAACAGTGATACACCAGCCGCCAAGCGTGTTTTCGACCGCGTACAAGCGCTGATGCAGAATGATGAGTAAGTTTCGACTACACAGGTTGCGGAGGATTCAGTCTCACTACTATTGTCGCTGGGCTTCGAGAACGAGACTAACCCATCGACGATGTCGCTCCAAGATTGGCGTCTTCGTGAGACCGGGGCTGCTCCCCAGAAATGGAAGAAGGAGTTTCGGAATGCATTTGGTGCTGTTGGTATCAACTCTGAAAAGCAGCCTGTGAGTCGACCGACCGTTCATGATGAAGATCTGTCCAATCCTCCGCTGCCGCAGACACCCTAACAACTCGACCATACGGCTCCAACCAAGCGTGGAGCTGACCGTGGTGTCTTTGGCACTACCGAGGATTCACCGTACTTTCAAGACTCGCACATGGTTACGCCGCGTTCGGAGAGCCGTATGCGACGTATGTACGCTGATGACGAGGCGTCATTCGGTCGCCGGGGTGGCGAACGAGCTTCCAAAAGTGTTGTCGGACGTTGTCAGGTTGACAGGGAGGATTTGTCAAGTGACGATGACTTTTTGGTGCGTACACTCGAAGTGGAAGACCCTCAAGCCGAGCTGATGCGTCGGATAAACGAGCTGGCAACACTGAACGACTCGGACCCGACACTGATGATTGAAATGGCGTCGCACCGACCATTGGATCGCATCAAGCCGTTCTCAGGCTCTCGCAATAGGAGCGAGAACTGTATGCAGTGGCTCCGTGCGTTCGTCTACAAAACGCCTGGAACGCACACAAAGGGTGCATTCCATTTGAGCTATGTCTCCGGGACGTAGACATTCATTGGATCCGTCAACTTCCGAAGAGGACGAAGCGCAAGTGGAGCGGTTGAACGATGCGTTCATCCGCTACTACTGCTCACAGCTCAAGCAGACATCTGTGCGACTATATAAATAGACCGAATGGCTACGCTCGGAACGCCCGTCTACAATTCAAAAAGAGTGGTCGAGACGCGAAAGAGCACGTACAGCAGTTCCTGGCAACCTGCGGTGGCGATACGTTGGCGGAGAGTCTCTACCACACCCGAATCACCAACATTTTCGAGCTCGAAGAGATCATTGAAGATGTTCTCAAAGGAAAAAAACGTATGTCTAAGAGTATCGACTTTCCAAGAGTCGTGATGCCCGACGCGAGGATGCGTATACCCGCAACAATCGACGGGATCACGAGCCCGACCGTTGCAGTGACGCCAAACGCTATACCCGAGGGTGAAGCTCATTGAAGCCTCGGTGGATGGTCTACTAGCTGAATTGGGGGTCATGAAGCTGCTGTGTGTGTGGAAGGGGGCGGGGGGGGGGGGCGGTGCTTAGTATTCAAATGAAGATACGTGCACTTACGACGATTACCAAGACGATTTAAACGGGTTTCAGCCCGAAAATACGGATAATGACTTCTCAATGGGCGAAAATGACCGACACCTCGCTGCGGCGAATGCAAATGAGCGCCGCACAGCTGCTGAAACCACCTACGCACGTTCAGACAACCGTCAGACGCATGAGATCATGCCCGATCGCGAGTGTGGCTTCAACCAAGATCGCCGAGGTGGTGATTGTGGGTTCAATCAGGACCAACGTGGTCGACGCGACTTCAACCGCGACACCAGACGCCCACAGTACGGACTATGCGATATATGTGGTGACATTAGTCACTCAGCTATTACTGTAACAAGCGATACAAGTTCTGCATGCAACTCCACAATGCTGGACAGTGCAAACGTTTCCGCAACTTTCAAGACCTTGCCAAATTCGTGCGACCGAAAGCACGAAGGAGGAACTTCCACCAGAGCTTAAGGCCCGTCATGCGGGAGCGCTATATAAACTAGGCAGCCCGCCGCCTACGACTGGGTTGGTCTCTATCGGGCTATCATAGTTAGCCGAGCCTTCATTGGAAGCAGAGTGTATCTTCGCTCTCACGGGGCAGAGTAAATGGCCTGATGATTATATAACAAGTGTGAACGCGACGGCAATGAAAAGGAGAGGAGTAGAATCTTCGGTGGAGGAGCTGGAGAGAGTGTGGAGTGTGTTGATGCTGATGAGGGCACCGGCTAGGGTTCGTTCAGCGCGAGACAAGCCCAAGGGTCACTTCAAGAGGATGAAGTTGAACCCCAGCGAGAGACAGGGGTTGTGGTCGGCCAAGAAATTCGACCGTCGGATAAAAATGAGAGCTTTGATGCAGGGGCGCAATTAACTACAAGCGTACGAGGGCTCTCCTCGACACAGAAGCGAACGTTAGTGTGATCACTGAAACCTTTGTCAAGAAGTTGCGGCTCCGAGATGTACCTGATCACAGACGCCGTATTGACATTTAAGGAATTAGCGGAGGCAAGGCATCTACGGCACGCCGAGCGTGCGTTACATTTACGTTCGAATGGGGGATGTTGTACAAATTCGAAATGGGGTCCTGGTGCATAGTGCAGGCGTCGACGTGGTACTCGAACCCGACTTTATGATTCTAGCTGGGATTCAGTTGGACCTGTTTCACGGCGTGGCGCAATTGCCGCACGAGATCCAAGTCCTACTAACCAAGACCAATAATATGATTGACAGTTAGGCATACAGGTCTCATGTTAGCGCCAGGTCACCCGAGCGTTTGGCTATTCAAGCGCACGAGTGGCGAGAATATCGACTACCGAAGCGTCAAGTTGTGCTGGTAGAACACGTACTGTGAATTCGTCGAGCGAAAAAGCTAATCCAGTCAGTGGCCAGGTTTCAACGTGCACGGCTTCAGAGTATTCGGCTGACCAATGTGTCCGACCAAACTGTGTACTACCAGCACACGACTTGATTACGATGTGGATACCAGATGTGGATTTGCCGCGAGGTGACGGCTATGTGCGTCTGGACTCCAAGAAGTACCAAGATTTGCAAGTGCTGGCCTACGAGGGCTGCATAGACCGGGAGCTGTTCCAGCGGGGGGGGGGGTCTACGAACCTGTGGCTGGCGACTTAGCATTCGGCGGCTGAGCCAGCGGGATTGTCGAGGACCTCGTTGGGGTGCTAGCACGACCTTCTGTAGACTCGCTACAGGACGCTGACGTGTACAGACCGTTAGCAGAATTAGTGGATGAGCGTGAGCGTGAGGAGGCCCGTTTAGCGTCTGGGACGACAGCCGGGGACTCCGTTGATTCCGATTTTCCGAAGGTCCTTCGGACACTATACGACGGTTCACAACGGGGGCAATAATGCGATCGAAGACTCGGAAGCGCGTACAGATGACCTACTGAGCTTAGTAAACGTAGTGCATACGCCAACGAGCGTTCATTTCGAGTCTGGGAGACGGCGGATGCGACGAGTAATAGCACTGGATCAGATGGGTTCAGCGGTCTAGACGCTGTTGTCCCGACCTTGTGCGCAGCCAAATCTGCGATCAAAACATCTATAGCCAGTCCAGAGGACGCAGACGCTGCGGTAAAAGTGATGGACACAGTATCGAGTGTTCGTTGCAAGTGGGATGAGAATGTTGTACTGTCAAGACAACCGTCACCTAAACCTGAGAACAAAGATCACTGCCTTAGTACGCCAACCGCCTGCGCTTCAAATATTGGGAACAAAGCCTCGGCAGTTGGTTTAGAAATGGAAACCAAGGCGGTGAAGGAGATGGACCCAGCACCGAGTGTTCAAATCAAAGCGGATAAAGACGCTGAGTCGAGGGAAGAGGCCGTTGCGACTTTGGACGGGACATACATGTCGGTTGGCCGCGTGTTAGCAACCGCATGAAATGAAGTAACGGAGGACACAAGAATTGGTTTCTTTGAGCACCTAGCTAACTATATCGGTCTGGAAGACAGCACAAAGGAGTTGGCCTTCCTGCCAGACCTTACCGGAGAAACCAACACATCGATAGACTACAACGTGCCCAATGTTGCTGACCCCCTGCTGTCGACCGATCGCCAAGAGTGTCTGGTTGGAACGCTAAAGAACTACGAGCACATCCTGATTGCTACGAATAGCGCACTACCACCACCAGCCTACGGCGCAGTATGGGATATCGACTCGCAGGGCATGGCCTAATTAAACAGCGTGCCCGACGCGTACCGCTACATTCTCTCGGCAAACTGTACGAGTTGGTAAGGGCTTTGCTGAGAGTAGGTCTGATTATCTTTTTAGGCAGTCCATAGGCATCGCCAATCGTGATTGTGATGAAAAAGAACGGACTGAACATCCGGCTCTGCATTAATTACAAGATGGTGAATGCCATCACCGCAATCGTGAAATATGCAATGCCGCTAGTCGACGATCTGTTGACCGATCGTGCGTATTACCTATGGTTCTGCTCGCTAGACGCTGCGAGTGGCTTCTAGGCGGTTATCATGACCTTGTGAGCACATAAAGTGTCGGCGTTTGTCTGCGCACTCGGACGCTGCGAGTGGTTGCGCATGCTCTTCGTGCTCAACAACTCACCGATGATCTACCAACGCATGATCGACAGTGCGCTCTGGGGATTTGTTCACCCTAAAGGAGGTTGGTTTGAATACTAGGATACGACGCGTTTGGCTGAAAAACAAACCAAGAAACGTCGAGGAGCAGGCATTGGGGACTCATTTCATACGATGTTCGCGGCAGTCCATGTATAACAACTCATCAACAGTTCCGCCGCTGACATGTTTACGAATGAGGAGCCAGACGAATCATCACCGGTATCCGTGTTTGGTCGGCGATCGTTTGTGGCTGATAGTGGCTTTGGTGGCGAGGAATTCGACAGCTGTCTGGCAACACTGGACCGATTGCTGGTGATATTTGCACAGTGTCGGATCAGCATTAGTTTCACCAAGAGCATCTTCTGCCAGCTCAAGGTGGACTTTCTGTCGCATGAAATTTCGCCAGAAGGTATCAGGGCTGATTCGAAGAAGCTTGCAGCCACCCCCGAGCTTTCGTTTCCAACGAGCAAGTGAGGCATCCAGTCGTTCCTTGAAGCGCTTAATTATTACAGCCGCTTTATCAAAGACTTTGCTGTCTACGGTGCGGCGCTGTACCAGCTGAAGGATGAAGATTTTGCTGCTGAGGATGGTATTTCTATGGCACGTCGTTCCTTCGAAAAAATGAAGGCAAGTGTTGTACATGCACCCATCCTCAGGCACTTCAATCGGTCGAAGGCAGTTCACGTCATTCTCTTTGCAAATGATTGGGGGCTGAGCACTACGCGCATGTAGAACACGAAGGCAAGTTACACCCCGTTCGATTCCTCGGTCGTCTGCTCAAGGAATCCGAAATGAGCTACCACCCAGCTGAGAAGGAAGGTTTGGCGTTACGGTTGCTGCTAGAAAGATATCTGGCGTTACTATTCCTGTTGAAGAAGATCTGCTACGTCTAGCTGGCAGAAAAGACGCTACATGTCAAAACACGATTCTCGACGATAGAGTGGGTACATAAATCGAAGTCTCTCTTCGGACGTGCGGTCCAGTTTGCAGTGCTGCTTTAGCAGTGGCACTTAAAGGTACAGCGCGTGAAGGAGAAGGATGTCGCCTTCGTGCAACTACTGCAGTCCAACATCACGAGCTTCGTCAAGCTGGAAGACTCACTCGCGCCGGTGCCGTCTCCAAGCAAGGACTCTCCTACTATACGTATGGACCCGTCGTTGCTTTACGCAAGGCTTCCCCGTAATTACTGTGGATTCGTCATGTCATTTGACGGATCAGCGAAGACGGAGAAGTACGGCGGCCACGGTAGCGGTTCCTGGGTATTGTGGATCCTTCCTGAGTGAAAAAAGTGACCACTGCAAACGCTTACCGCTCGGTTACCACTGTGAATGAGGTTAAATACACAGAAATGGTTAACGGATCAAGGCAGTCATGGCGTATGGTGCCGAGGATTTAGTTATCGCTGAGGTATCAAGGGTCGCAATGCAACAATCACTAGGGGTGATCGCATGCAGGAAGGAAACTTTGCTAGCGCTGCTGAATACTCACAAGGAACTCACGGCCAAGCTTCGATCACTTAAATAACTCCATATAGTACGCGAATACGAAGCAGCCGCGGATTCATTAGCCACGGAAGCGCTGGAAACGAAGGTCAGTCGTGTGGTATTGGCCGAAACGCGCCAGTCGGAACTGGCGTCGCTGAATCGTATCCAGGAAATGATCTACGAGCCGGACGAAGACTAGGTAGATGTTTCGTCACGTGGAGCAGAGCGTCAAGTGTATATACTGTCAGGAAGCGAGTCTTCAAAGTTGAAACCTTTCGAAAATTTCGTGGTTGATTACAGCTCACCAGAGTACGATTATGTTAATATGGCAGTGATGACTCGGCGACAGACTAAAGCCAAGAAACGCGTCAGTTTTGTCGATGAACACTCGAAGGGGTCGCAAAAGCTATAGAACATCATGAAGAACGACGAGAAGTGTCCAACGAAGATTAAATCAGTGCGGATTCGCTAAACCATCCTCACAAGACTGTACCAGCGGCATGTCCCGATGCGGAAGATGTTGACCCGGTAGCGATACAGTGGGAACGACGCAGACGGATAATGGTGCCACAAGACGAGGAGCAGAAGTGGTCTAACATCAAGAAGGTGCTTCAGGGCCAAGCAAAAGAACTGAGCTACAAAGAAGCTCGAGATGCCTGGAAGTACGCTGACCGGTTTGTGTTATCAGAAGACGGCGTGCTTCACTATCTTGGATTGAATCGTCGGTACGACCACGGTTGGCAAGAAGCGACCAAGCTGCGGCTTGTAATACCGCTAACGACGATTCAAGAGGTCCTACAGAATTGTCACGACTCGCTGGAAGGTGGACATCAAGGTGTGGTAAGAACGTTCCATCACGTTAAGTCCGATTATTATTGGATCGGCTCGTACGCTGACGTGGAGAAGCACGTGAAGTCATGTCCGGATTGCAACTCGAGTAAAGCCGTCCGCAGCTTCGTGGATACTCGCCTGGCAATGTACTTGCCGAACGACCTTTTCAGATCGTCTCGATAGACTTTTTGATCCCACTACCAAAATCTCGCAGGAGCAACACTGCGTTGCTCCTATTTCAGTGCTCGTTCACGGAATTCGTTATTGCCTAGGCTATGTCGGATACGACTGCACTGAGTGTTGTCCAAGTGCTCGAAGAATGTGTGTACCGACGGTTCGGAGCCCCATCACTGAGAAGGCACGACCGCAATCCACGCCTCATGAGCGAAGTGTTCTTGACTGCATCATCTCATTTGCAGAGATGATGCAGTCAAGATCACGGGCGACTTTGAGCTATCGGCCACAGGCTAATGGACAGCAGGAACACTCGGTGAAGTCGGTGATGGGTTCCGTACGGGTGTACGCGGAAGACCCTCTACAGCAAGATTGGGACGAAATCGCAGAGAAGCTGGTGTTCGCTATTAATACTTTTCAGGACACTACCAGAAAGGAAACACCGTTCTACCTCGTTCATGGTTGGGATACGCAGTCGACGTTGCGGGCGATGTCGTCATCACTCAAACGAGGACTCGGCAAGCAGTCTGACGCACTGGCTTGGCGGCGTGAGTTAATCGACAACACGAGATCGCCCTCACTATGGCCAAAGATTATCAGGCTGTAGAAAAGGAGCGAAGGGCTAAAAAGCATAATGATGCCCTGAGTCGACTGGGAAAAGCCGCTGTACCGCAACTAAGTGGAAACAAACACTCGGTAGACCCTCCAGAAGCTTCGGAAGAGATAGAAGATCCTGCAAGAGCCCCACCGAGATCTCTTTTTGAGATTGGAAGCCGGGCGTGGTTGTACATGGAACGCGTCAAACCGGGCTTGACGAATAAATTAGCTCACCGGTGGCATGGACCTTTTCGGATCAAGCGCAAGGTGGAAGAGCTTACGTACGAGGTGGAACTGCCAGACCGAAGTGGGTATAGCTTCTACGAAGTAGTGCACGTGTTGAGTCTTAAGGCTGTAAACGATTTCAACGGTCGACCGAAGACTTGTCTAGTACCAGACGCGACTAATGAATAAAGATTCGATTTCGACGAGGAGTTGTTGCTCGAAGACAGCTGGGAACCAGATTAAGTTGCTGGTAATTTTGAAGTCGAGGCCATCCTCGACGATAGAACACCACTGTCGACGAGCACGGCGCGTGCTGAACGCGAGTTCAAAGTCAAGTGGGTTGGCTACAAAGATCCAACTTGAGAACCAGCATCCAGCTTGTCGTGTGGAGGTTTGCTGTACTACTACCTGCGATTCAGGAAAAACGAGAACCGGCTGCAGATGGCTCAAGTTGCGGACAAAGACTAGCGTGACTGGCTTATGTGTGGCGATGCAGTCTGTGGTAACAAACGAAACAAGCTACTGCAACAACAATTTGTATATGCATTGAAGAACATCGTGAACGTGATTACGCTTTGGAAGTGGGTTAAGAATAAGAAGACATGAATGTCGCCAAAAGTGCTACCACTGAAACCGGAATCTCGCTGGACCCCTCAACAGGTAGCTGAGATGTTGGAGAACATCGTGGAGCATGCAGCGAGGATTCAAAGTGACTTCAATTGCCTGGCGGCGGTAGCCAAGAGTGCCAACGAAGTTGAGTCCCCACTCTCCTTCTCCCTTCATCGGGAACCTGAATGGAGCCGCAAACGGAGCCTGCGAATCCTCGGCACCAGCTTCAACAGGAACAGCAGTCAGAGCGGGACGTGGAGTAACAGGTGGCGAGTCAAGCAAGTCGCGCCAGGTCGGAATAACTTCGGGTATCGAGGTGGCTTCACCGGAGCCAGAACCAGTGCTGTCGTTCGTACCAAAAGTGGCGACAATGTCCATCTCGCTAGTCCTAATGCAATGACCAGCCGTAAGAATGTACTGGGGGGCGATGAGCGTACCGGCACAGAAGGTCTCGTCAAAGAAAGAATCACGCAGACTAGCGAGGAACGGGAACTTGTCGATGTTTGCATCTGAACCCTCGTAAATGCGGTTCTCCTCATTGGCAGTCAAGCCAGTGCTCTCTTTCTCGGTATTGACCGTCGTGGAAACATCGGAAAACGAGTAGCCATACGTGAACGTCGCAAGGGATGCCACTGTCGCGGCGAAGGCGCCAATCTGTACAATCTTCATCGTTCGGACTGTTTGGAGGATTTAGCACCTATTAGGTCCTTCGAAGGTCCCGGAGTGGTGAAAACCAAAATGATCTGGTCGAGCAGATACCATACGGGCTATCCGTCAAGGCTTCCGGGTTGAGTCAAGCCGGAAGCGCTCCGAAGCTGTGGCGCTAGCAAAGTTTGCCAAAAACAGTTGTGGACAATGTCCACTGGACATTCTTGCGATAATTATGGATGGGGCAAAAAACGTAATTCAGAAGCTTCGGACATG
>NW_003303662.1:115442-165539 GCF_000142945.1 Phytophthora infestans T30-4 | reverse complement strand
GAAGCCGGCACCGTAGGGCGAGCACCAGGCAACACTCGGTGAGGCAACATCTCAACCGACCGTGCACCACAACGACGCGGCACCGAAGTGTAGGTGGCCGTGATTGTGCGCCCAGGTCCAGCATCGAGAGTCCAAGAAGACGGACGAGGGGAAACCGGAACAGGAGGTGAAGATGGTGGTGCTTGGTGACTTGCCGGTGACGAAGGAGGCGGACCGCCGACTATGATTGGAGAAGTAACCATCGGCGAAGGATTTGGCCGCGGTGGAGTCGGAGGACGAGCTGGGCCAAGAGTGCTCCAGTTGCCGTCGGAATCTTCGACATCTTCGTCATCGAGTGTGCTCTAATCATCGGTAGGTGGCGGAACATTGCCGCCACCGCTGGGTGCATCTGGCGAATTATCCACCGGAAGTTCATTGTCATCCACGTCATCTCCACGATCGTCACCAGCATTTCCGTCGTCATCAATCTCCATCGAAAAGTCGAGCGAAGACACGCTGGGTACGGCAGATGTCGGAACAGTCGGAGCCGGCTTTGAAGACACGGAGGCTGGTTGAGCAGCTTCAACAGGGGCAGGCGCTGCTGTTGAAACCACTCCCGAGACTTCAACTGTCTTGGACGTCGCAACAGACGACGACGCAGACTTGCCTTGTGGAACAGTATGGTCCGATTCTTCACCTTCGTCACTTGCGCCGAACATGAGTCGCATTTCCTCGGCCTCATGCAGAGCTTCTTCAGAGGCACGTATGTCTGCTGAAGAAGGAGATATCGTTGAAGCCTGTGGCTTGGCCACATCGGGAGGACCCTGAGGTGGGGGCGAAGGCGCGTCAGGAAGACCGGGAACATCGTTGTGATCCCCAGGGTCCACATCTTTACCCGAAGCCTCTGTGGCAGTTTCTTGAATCGAAGGGACACTGCTTGGACCAGCATCCACCATGTCCATGTCACTCCGGTCGTCGCTGAGGTCGACCACGGCGGGAGTGGAAGAAGACGCTGGTGTAGGAGGTGGCGACCATGAGCTTGGAGAAGACGGTACAGATTTGGACCGAGTCTTCATATGAAGTCGGGGCGACTTGGTGGGATAGCGAGGACGAGTCTTCTTGCGCTTCTGCTGGGCCGTTTGCTTCCACGCCTTCGGACCGAATAGCGACCTACGAGCCGACTTGGGAGTTGAAGTGTCGGCAGGTGGCGCATCACCGAGACCAGCAGCTGCCATCGAAGTACTGGCCTTGTCCGTCGGAATGGGGGCCTTGTCTTCGTCAGAGTCGTCCGGTTCGTCGTCTGAAACCTCGCCACCTGATCGAAGGCGCTTGTGAGACTTCCCATGGGCCACTTGGTGAGCGGCCTTGGCCAAAGCTGCAGGGAGAGCTTGAGGATCGTCCGAAGACGCGGCAGCAGACTGTAATCGCTGCAAAGCGACCGACGTCTCTTGATCCAAGTTCAGGGCGTCCAGGTCCAGCTCACCCGCAGTCAGACCTATCACGAAGGATTGTGAACGGACGTTAGTTGCTGAACATACGGTGGAAAAAGCAACATTAGGAACATATCATCAACAGCCAGACGCAGTACCTCGGGATCCATCCCGGCCAGACTCACGTGTGCACGGAGGGTGCGCTTCAATTGGAGGAGACGTGTAATGGGCCCCTCCATTACATAAGTAGGTAGATTTCTTTACATAAGTAGGTGCATCAGCACACGACTAGCGTGTGCTGAAATGCTGTCATGCCATTGGATGATATATGGGGAGCCAGACCCATTATTAGCCAATTAGACTATGACGTGTATTTGAGTGGCCAGGGCTGTGGCCTTGGTCCTAAAATAAAGTCAGAGTTGATTTTTCCATAAACCTAAGACTCAGTCGTCCTATTGCGAGCTTCCTCAACACTATAGTGTAAGCAAGTAACGGAGTAAATACCTGGCCCGTTACACCTGGTAGCACTTTGTAGTCCTTCCAACGACCAAGTTCGACATGAGCCAAGACCTCGACCACGCTGCCTTTCTCCATCTCACTCGGATCGAGTGGGAAGCTCTCCACCGCCTTGCGGCGGTGTCCGGAGAAGCCGTCGTCACGTCGCTGCTGCGCTCAGCGACGCCCGACGAGCAGCGCGTTGCGGCACAAGAATTCATATGGAACGCGAGCTCGCCAATGCGAATCGGCGAGTGTCAACTCCCTCGCGTATCTCCACGAATGACGTCGTGAAGCTAGAGACGTCCACCTACTCCGGTGCCGGAGAAGATCGACTTCCGCTGAATCGCTGGTTTCGAGAGATCGACATCGCCATCGCCTCGAGGTTGATCGAGGCGCCTTCCGCGAAGGTCCATTTCCTCCTCTCGCGGCTGTCTGGGAAAGCCAAGGAATGGGCTCTCGGCAAGTTGGTTGTCAATCCCAACGTCTTCCCCACTCTGGATACCCTCCAGAGTGACCTTCGGCTCGCGTTCGAGCCGCCGCAAGATGAATCCCGAATTCGGGCAGACTTCTTCGCCCTTCGGCAAGGCACGATGACTATGCGCGACTACGTCCAGAAGATACGACACCTCGCGTCGTGCATCGTGTCTAAGCCGATCGATATGGCCTCTCAGGTTCATGTATTCGTGTTCGGTATGCGCGAAGGCATGACGCGCTACTGCCTTACAATATCGGACCCCTCTACGCTCGAAGAGGCATTCGCCCTCGCCCTACGCGAGGACTACGTGGTTGCGGCGTCATACGCTCACGCGCTACCTGCTTCTGCTCAAGATTCTGCGCCCGAGCCCATGGACATCGACGCTATCGATGCGACGAGCAATCGTCAGCGCTATGCAGCGCGTCGGAGCGGTGCTCGGAACAATCGTTCTCTCACCTGCTTCCGCTGTCGGAAGGTCGGTCATCGCGCGGTGGCGTGCCGCGCGCCAGCTCCAGTGCTTGCGCATGTCGATGCCGAGCCCGTGAGTTCTGACCAGCCAAAAAACGGTCAGGGTCAGTAGGTGCGGGGCGCCCTACTGGCTGGAATGGAGGTCCGGATCCCCCGGTGGCAACCCAACCTCCTAGCCCTCCTGTGCTGCATGCACACTTTCATGCCACCACCACGCCGAGCGATTCAAGATTGATCATTGCCAGTCTTCATGTCGCCGGTGCCCGGCGACCACTGCGAGCGCGCCTTGATTCAGGAGCGACCAACAACTTCTTCCGCGCGTCGTGCTTGTCGGTACTCCCGTCGGACATCACTGTCCGCAAAGGTAGAGGGGAGGTCGCTGTCAAGTTGGCCGATGGGAAATCACGCCGCGTCGCGCGGCGCGAGATTACCCTTCCGTACACGTTCGACGGTTTCCGAAGCAACGACGACTTCCTCGTCATTGAGATGAATTACGCGTTTGACTGCATCCTGGGTATGCCGTGGCTGACGCGCTATCAATCAGAGATTGACTGATGCCCGGTCGTCAAGCGCCGCAGTGATTATGATGTGAGCGAGGTGTTCACGCACCTCCTGGTCGCCCAGAAGGATTGGCCTCACGTCACCGTCGTGGACCGGTCATGCACGACGCACGTTGTGCACAGAGTGAGCGATGGCCCTCTCTGCACGGCTTGCGCAGTGCTGTTAACCGTCGAGTCCCCGCGGCGACGCGGGGATGAAGACCAACTGGCGGTCGAGCAGGGGCTGCCGCAGATGTACGAGACGGCGGTCGAGCAGGGGCCCCCGCAGACGAATGAGATGGCGGTCGAGCAGGGGCTCCCGCAGACGAACCAGATGGCGGTCGAGCAGGGGCTCCCGCAGACGAACGAGTTGGCGGTCGAGCAGGGGCTCCCGTCAATTGAGCCGGTGGTCGAGCAGTGGGCGCTCCCGCTGAACACTACCGCGGTCGAGCAGGGGCTCCCGCTAGAGGGGGGTGACATCTCGTCCAGCGAGAGCGACTCATCATCCTCGAGTTCGCACTCGAGGCGGCGAAAGAGGAAGTCAAAGCGGCGTCGGCTGAAACCTCGCCGAGAGCCCGTACCAAGTGACAGCTCACCGACGGAGTCGGTCTGCGTGCTTGAGTATGTGGAAGGTACCTCTGGCCGCCGACGAACACTCGGGCTTGCAAACCCGCCTGGCGAGACAGGGTCGATCACTCGACTTCCAGGTCTCTCCTGGAAGAACTTCCTTCGCGGCCTCAAGGACGATGAAATCGAACAGGTTTGCCTGATCACCGACGCCGATTCGGCGCCGCTCGAAGTGAATGCAGTCAGTGACGGCGACGCTCCCTCGCGCCCAAAGAGCGCTGAGCCGAAGTCGGCCCGCGAGGAGCGCTTCGCAGCGCAGTCTTGGGACGCGCTACGCGAATCCGGCAATCCAGTCTACGAGACCGCCCGCGAATATGAAGATGTGTTTCCGGATAAGATCCCAGCTGAGTTGCCAGCTGACCGAGGAATTCGCCACGAGATCGATCTCGTGCCCGGCTCGAAGTATTGTGTGACGCGGCAGTGGCCGCTCCCGCGAGATCAGGTTCAAGCTATCGATGACTTCTTCGAGAGCCGCCGCAAGGCGGGTCATGTGCGTGAGAGCACATCGCCGCACTCCAGTCCGACCTTCTGTGTGAAGAAAACCACGGGCGGATGGCGCATCGTCCATGCCTTCAACAAGCTGAACGACGCTACCATCCCTGCCCAGACGCCGATTCCTCGGAAGGACATGGTGCTCGACGCAATGTCGGGTAGTGAGGTCTTCAGCGCCATCGACTTGACCGATGGGTTCTACCAAATCCTCATAAGGCTGAGCGATATACCGCTCACAGCGGTAAGTACTCCCAGTGGTATGCTCTGGGAGTGGCTTGTTATGCCGCAAGGGTTGAAGAATGCTCCCGCCACGTTCAATCGCATGGTATCCCATGTGCTGCGCCCGCTCCGCGACCTCGCACCGAGTTATTTCGATGACATCTTCGTACACAGTCGCGCTGAGGGAGGCCTCAGCGCGCTTGAAGTCCACTTGAAGCATCTGAGGCAAGTCTTCCAAGTGATGCGCGAAAACAAGCTGTATGCCAACTTGAAGAAGTGTATATTCTGCGCGCCGGAGATTCGGGTGCTTGGCTGCTCTGTGAGTAAGAACGGCGTCCGCGCCGACCCCGAGAAAGTGTCATCGATATGTGCGTGGCCTACGCCACATAATCCCACTGGATTGCGTCAGTGGCTGGGTCTCGCAAATTATATCCACGAGTACACAAAGAATTACGCCGGATTGATCCAGCCGCTCTCTTCGTTGTTGAAGAAAGATGTGTCGTGGTCGTGGACTTCCGCACATCAAGCCGCCTTCGACTCGGTGAAGAAGAGTCTCCCCGAGGCCCCAATCCTCGCGCTCCCGGATGACTCGAAGCCTTTTCACGTCGTCTGCGACGCGAGCGATTTTGCCATCGGCTGTGCGCTGATGCAATTCGATGAAGAAGATCGAGAGCGTGTCGTAAGCTACCAGTCTAGGCAGATGAAGCCGGCGGAGCGCAACTACCCTATTCACGACAAGGAGCTCCTTGCGATGCGCTACGCTCTGATCAAGTTCAGAGTGTACTTGTTGGGTGAGGATACCTTCGCGGTGTACACCGATCACGCATCGCTGAGGACAGCGATGAAGAGTCCTCATCTCTCCCAGCGGATGGCCCGCTGGCTTTCGCTCTTCTCTGAGTACAACTTCGTTGTCCACTACAAACCCGGCAAGAACAACATTCTCGCCGACGCTTTGTCTCGGCGTCCCGACTACGACCCACGCGGTGCATTGGGTCGACAAGCTTCGCTGGATGAAGACGATGTAGACGAGTGTGCCACGTGCGAGGCGTCAGGCGTCAACCTGACGAGCGTCTCCCCGGTAATGCCACTTCGCGACGAGATCCGAGCTGCTTACGAACATGACTCGACGTGCTCCAGTATCCTGAAGCATCTCCGCTCTCCCAGCGCCGACACACTGGGAGCCCTTTCCCGCTCTGTACGAAACAAATCTACCGATATCGTCTCGAGGACGAGCTGCTGGCGTACAGCATCGACAACTTCGATGACCCACGTGTCGTTGTCCCTAACGACCCCGATCTGCGCTCACGGATTATCCATGAGTTTCATGATGCCCCGCTGGGCGCTCATCTCGGTCGCGAGAAGACATTTGCCGCTGTGTCACGCGACTTTTATTGGCCACACCTGTACAAATGGGTGCGTAAGTGGGTGCGCGCCTGCGAGACCTGCCAGCGCGTGAAACCTGCCTCGTCTTCGCAGGCTCCCTTGCACCCTCTACCAGTGGCCACCGAGGCCTGGCGCTCGGTGTCGATGGACTTCATCTTCGGGCTCCCACCCGATGCTAAAGAACGATCAGGTGTCTTGGTATTCGTAGACCGCTTCAGCAAGATGGTTCACCTGATTCCGGTGTCGGATGCGATCACCGCGGCAGATACCGCGGTGCACTTTCTCGATGCTGTCTTCCGTCATCATGGCCTTCCCGAAACTATCGTCTCCGACCGCGACCCGCGCTTCACGTCGGCCTTCTGGTCAAAGCTCTTCGAGCTACTGGGCTCGAAGCTAATGATGTCCACTGCAGCCCATCCGGAAACGGACGGCCAGACGGAGCGCGTAAATCGCGTCCTCGAAGACGTCCTTCGAAGCTACGCGACGTCGTTCTCCAGCTGGAGCTCGTTTCTGCCACTGGCCGAGTTCGCTCTGAGCAACGCGGTACACGCGTCGACTGGGCTGACGCCCTTCTTCGTTAATAACGCGCGACACCCGCGTGTCCCTGCTCTCCTCGCCGTGGGCCATCCCACAGCGCCATGTGTCTCCACTCGGGGTGGGGAAGAAGCTGCCGACAAGCCGTCTACTCCATCTGCGATGTCTCCGGCGGCTACACCGGTACTGGGTCAGCCGGTACATACACCGGTTGCTAATGATATCTCGAGTGTATCCCCTGTTCCCACGTCGGTCAACGCAGTGACACGCTCCGCATCGAGCCCACTTGCGCCAGCTAACTACGCGCCGAAGCATGCGGCGCGACCAATCGACTCCGCAGTCGTCTCCGACTTCGTACTACAGCGCCAAGCGGTCACCCGCTATGTTCGTGACGCACTGCAGGACGCAGTGGACAAACAGATGGAGAACGCTGATAAAGGCTGGGCCGCAAGAGCACAGCCACGGGTTACGACAGGCGAACGAGTGCTCCTGTCGACTGAAATATCAGAAACTCTGCGGTTACCAACCTCGGCGCGAACAAACTCGCGGCCGCGCTTTATTGGGCCGTTTACGCTGATCAAGACCCATTGGTGACGCTTACACTCTGGATATTCCCTTCGACACTACGGCTACATCCGACGTTCTACGTCGGACGTTTAAAGAAATACCCATCCGTCCGAGATCCCGGACGCTGATTTGTCCTCGGGTGACGCGGCAACTTTCCAGCGAGATGGTCCTCCTCCTTTGATCGACTCTTCGGGCGCTCAGCGTTGGATCGTTGAGCGAATCGTCGACCACGACTTTCGCCAGTGTCATGGTACCCGTGACGGTCACACTGAAGCGTTTCCACAGGGTCGCGCCCTGCGGGACAAGGAACAACACTATCGCGTGCGTTGACTGGGACTCCCCCCAGGTGAAGATACTTGGGAGCCGCGCAGTCGTTTGCGGGAAGACGTTCCCGACATCGTGAACGAATACGAGAAGACACTCACGTTCCGAAGCGTGAGTGAGCCGGGTGCTGATATCCGCGGTGAAGAAGGCGACCAGCCTCCGCGGGTACACGGAGGCACTCGCCATGATGATTAAGAAGAAAACTGGAGTTGACGCCGGGATCGAACCGGTGACCAGCTATACGAGAACTCGGCACTGTACCGCTGATCCACTCGGTGAGTAAGCCGAGTGAACAAGTGAGTAAGTGAGTGAGTGAGTGAGTGAGAGCGAGTGAGTGAGTGCGGCGTGAGTGACGCGAGGTTCCACGACGACGAGTGAAACCCCAGCTCGCAGGTCACCTATATTCCGACGTCGCAGTCGCCTGAGCCTACAAGATACTTCTTCGTACGCTGTGCAGTCGCACATCGTCGCTCAGTCAACTGAGTGAAGTGGTTGTCGTTCCCGTATTCGCAGTCTCAAGTACCTCGTGCGCTGTCTTCGTGATCCTCGTGTCTGCTAGAACATCGTGGACGTTCACGATGAGCGTATCCCCATGCACAAGGAAGTCTCCAGTCGGCGCTCAGTCTTTGCGTCTGTGGTAATCATCGTGCCAGCGTTTCCTTGCAAAAACACTTGCTCGTGCACTTGTCGCGGAGTTTGATCTCCGTGGGAATCGAACTAATGCCTACTGCGCGTGAGCATGCTCCGTTACCCGCTCGGACACGACGTCGCAGAAATTTTGATGCGCCTCAGGACAATACCAAAGGTCCAAGCTTCACTCCACCAGAACCTCACCTGGCGCCTCGAAGCCCACGTGTGTCGACACCAGCGCCAGCGACGGTGGCCTCCAAGCTGTTGTCTGAGATGGCTTCTCGCTCGGCACGCTCGCTGCCGAGCGTGGTGTCTCTTGTTGATACGCCAGTGGCTTGATGTCGTGACTGTCCGCGATGTCGCCGCTGTCTCCGCCGTTCCAGCAGTCTTCTCAAATGTTTTTCATCAGTGCTTATGTTGCGTAAGTACAACTTTAAGAGGGGGTAATGTAATGGGCCCCTCCATTACATAAGTAGGTAGATTTCTTTACATAAGTAGGTGCATCAGCACACGACTAGCGTGTGCTGAAATGCTGTCATGCCATTGGATGATATATGGGGAGCCAGACCCATTATTAGCCAATTAGACTATGACGTGTATTTGAGTGGCCAGGGCTGTGGCCTTGGTCCTAAAATAAAGTCAGAGTTGATTTTTCCATAAACCTAAGACTCAGTCGTCCTATTGCGAGCTTCCTCAACACTATAGTGTAAGCAAGTAACGGAGTAAATACCTGGCCCGTTACAAGACGCGTGTTACGGTCTTGCTGGTTCTCGAGGACCTTGAGCGTGTCGTTGTCAACAAACTTGCCCCGGGCAAGCTTGACCAAAAGGAGATGAAGCTTCCGAGTCTGCTCGGTATTCGCTCCAATTGAAGACCTGTACAACTCCCGTTCACGAGCCGGCTTCTTTGTGCAACGTGGCGATGACAACGTCCCAAGCTTGGACCTCGCAGTGCAGACGATTCAAGTCTTTTGCGTGTCGCTCCATGGTGGCTTGAACACTGGCGAGCATGGTGTCGTTCTTGGCGTTTGACTCGCGGAGAATCTTGACGTTCTGGTGAAGGGCTTCGATCTCAGCGTTGGCAGCCTTGAGGAACGCCTCCGCGTTCTCACGAGCCATGATTTCGGGTGCCACCGAGCGTACGGCGGCAGCAGCCTCGGACTGAGCAAACCGAAACTGGCGCTCTGAGTTGGCAACCCGTTCGGGTAATGCCGACAGCGCGTCAGGAAGAGGTTGTACAGCAGCGAGGACATCCTCAAAACCAACAGCAGTCTCGAGGCGACGTTGAGTGTAGACATCGCCGTGGAGAGAAGGCGCCACGCTGAGCTGCACTTGGTGACGAGCCATGGCAGTCAAGTACGGAATTATCGAGGTCATCATGTGATCGACCGATGCCTCCTTACTTTCAGCCAGCATGGCGCACAGTGAATCCTCGGTGAGTGGTGGAGTACCACCAACAGGCGCAGGAGGAGCAGCAGAAGCCATCTCCGCGGATTCAGCGGCGACAGGGAGTGCTGCAGGAGCTACCGCAGGGGGTGAAGAGTCCGGGGCAGGAAGCGCCGGAGGACCGGCTAATGACGCTGCTGTCGGAGGAAGTGCAGCAGGCTTAGGGGCGCTCGAAACCTCAGTCTTGCCCTCCTAAGAAATAGATGAGTAATGCATGGTGATGAGCAAGGCGCCGATGATTCAAGAGAAGAAGGAGCTGACGTACCTCCAGCTGTTCACGTTCGCGACGTCGGCGAGGATTGAGACGCTGAAACACGTCGAACACGGCTTGGTTCAAACGCTTGGACATGCGGTGACTGGATGGTGAATTGGAGAATGAAGATATGTCACAACGGGCACCAGTACCGTGGCTTCCATTGTGACAGGGGTAGTTGTGGTGTAGTGATTTCTCCGTAGTTGCGGATTATCAACCGTCGACAAAGACGTGACACCGCCCAAGATGTTCAAGCGACGAACCCTCGGTCATGTGATGTATGGAGACGCCAAGGTGCAAGGGACTCGACGGCGTCACTTCCGAACTTTCAACGAGTATCGGATACGGCCATATGTCACTGAATCCAGGCTGTCCTTATTATTAATAATGGACTGGCCGTATTCGCATTCAGCGGACCATCTACGGTACGAACCCTCAGTGGCGGTTGGGATGAGTTCGCGGAAGACTCAGCGACCCTTGGAAGGCACGTACACCGTCTGGGCAGAGCGCGGGTCGTTAAAGATACTCATGCGACGGTGCAGACGACGCTTGGCATGTAAGAAGATCCATAACAGATCATAGCTCACTGGATATTTGTATACTTGATTAGGACTTCTTATTAGGAATAGACCCGAAATGGTAAACATAAATTCAGAACAGAATTTTCACACAAGCACACGAAGCGACGTCCGGCTTCAAGGTAAGCGTCTGGTCAAGCTTGTTTGAGTGTGTTATGCCTGTCGGTGAACTCGAAGCTCTGTAGCGAGGGTTCATCCGGCAAGGCCAAGAGACTTTGTGTATTGGCCGATTACTATCGGGAGGGTGTACGTGACGGCTTATTGTTGCCTACTTGCACGACTGGGAGTGCTTGAACTGCATCCCTTTTATTCTTCCAACCGAGTATAGAACACTCGGTGCGTTCGTAAAAGGCTTACCCGTGCCTGGGACCCTTCCGCTGTTGAGACCCCTAGAATTCATAACACCTATTAACTTTGCTCGTGCTAGTAGCGTGTTTTTATTTTTACTGGCTGGCCTATATAAGTCCAGTCTGTCCCGGTGCAAGGGCAGAACTGGGGTCTTTAGGTTCGCCCGAACGACAGTTTGCTATCCTAACAAACGTACTGTTGTGGATCTTCCTAACTACATTTGTAGCTAGCGTTCACGTGGGATTTCCAACTCCACAACAGGTGCTACGACCCGGGAACAGAGTGGATATGAAAGCTGCTCGTGGAATCTGTGGCGACTTCTGAATTGGAAAATTGAGATCGCTGCGAGCGCGTACCTGTCGGCCACCACGGTCGACATCGCCGAGTATACCGGCATGAACAATAGAGTCTTGGCGGTTCTTGGCAGAGGTTTAGCTGACTTGATTATTTTGGATGATTCCCAGGTTGCAATTCAGTAATGCATAGGGGTTATAGCGTACAAGAAGAGACGTTGCAAGTGGAGTTAGCACGACACAGGGATCTTACTAAGCGACTTAACTTGGTCCGGTATCGACACATAGCGCGACACTATAACGCAGCGGCTGATTTTTTCGCTACAGAAGCACTCGAAGCAAAAGCCGGACGCGTAATTCTCGGGACGGATAGGAAAGCAGAACTGAGAGCGATTAACCGAGTAGCCGAAGAGCTGTCGCCATAGACAACCCAGCGGAAACCCCGATTGTCACGGCAGTCACTCGTAGCTGAGTACGCCCGAGTTCGCTTTGAGGATGAGCTTGATGAAGACTCGGCTAGAGCAAGAGGAGAAAGTCAGGATCATAAAGCCATATCAACAAAACCTGGAGAATCCGCGTTTGAAAGCAGTGGAGATGAACTCGAACAAGTCAGCAGGGCGTCGACTCGGCGGACTAACCGCACGACCCCGAATGTTGAAACAGGGTCGCAGATGGAGTCAGCCCAGACGGCTCAGAATGCCAACGACAGGGATCCAGTGACAGTACAGACTGAGCGGAGACGACGAATCGCGAAGGCACAAGACGAAGAACTCAGGTGGGACGCTCTGAAGTCGTACCTGAGAGGTGAACTTGAGGGCCTTACACACCGTCGAGCTCAAAATACCGGCAAAGTCGCAGAAGCTTTGTACTCAGCGAAGACGGCCTGTTATACCGCCGAGATGAAGTTCGCCGACTGGGCGAAATCGGCGAACCGAACCTCTCATTGAGATTGGTGGTTCCGTCAACCATGGTCGACGAAATACTTCATAACTGCCACAACTCGATCGAAGGAGGCCACCAAGGTTTCATCAGAACGTATCACCGAGTCAAAGCCGACTACTACTGGGATGGCCTTTATGCCGATGCGGTGAAACATGTTAGAGCCTGCGAGGACTGCAGTACTAGTAAGAGCAAGCCACAGTTGAGAGGGTACTCGCCGGGAAATGTGGTGTCAGACCGTCCATTCCAGGTCGTGTCAATGGATTTCGTGATTCCCGTACCTCGAACTCAGCGGGGCAATACTGCATTGCTGTTGTTCCAGGACCACTCCACGGGGTTCGTTACCGCTAAGGCTATGGATGACACCGGGGCACTCGAAGTTGCCAAGGTGTTTGAAGAATGCGTCTTCAGGCGGTTTGACTTCCGTCTCTGATACGGCACGACCGAGATCCAAGGTTTATGAGTGAAGTGTTCCAAAAGTTCACCGAAATGATGCAGTCGAGATCGAGGGCTACGCTGCGTTACCGACCCCAAGCCAACGGTCAGCAAGTAAAGTCAGTGAAGATGATGGATCAGGCTATACGAGTCTACGTAGAAGACCCTATTCAGGCCAACTGGGACGACATCGCGGAGAAGATGGTACACGCTATCAGCCATTCAAGAGACTCGACTCGGCAAGAACGCCTTTCTATCTAGTGTATGGCTGGGATGCCAGGTCTAAGCTCAAGGCTATGACAAACTCCATACGACAGGGACAGGGACCCTTGGCTAACTCGGGGGAGCCGTCGAGTGGCGCCGAGAAGCGAACAGACAACGTCAAGTTGCCCTACGTCTAGTAGCCGAGTTCCAAGTGCGAGAAAAGGCTAGGCGAGCTCGAGAACACAATGAGACACTGAGCAAGAAGGAGAAAACATCCATTCCCAACACAGTAAACGACGAGGCTGGAGTTGTAGAACCAGGGGAAGAATTCACTGAATCCTTGCTCAAAGAAGGAGACCAAGTCTGGTTGTTTATGGAGCGAGACAAGTCGGGTCTGACAAAGAAGTTAGCGCATCGATGGCATGGACCATTCAGTGTGAAGAAGAAGATGGAAGACTTTGCTTAGGAGCTGGGGCTGCCCGACAAGAGCGAATATAGGTTCTACCCAGTGGTACAAGTATCGCGTCTGAAAGCAGTCACCGAACTTGGCGAGAGACCCAAGACTAGGCTAATCACCGAGCACGAAGAGACTCAGCGATTTGACTTAGACGAGGAATTGCTACCGGAATAAAACTGGGAGCCCGACGCAAGTGCGAACCAGTATGAAGTCGAAGCCATTATTTACGATGAGTTTATCACTATCCACGAGTACGTCACCATCCCAGCGGAAGGTTAAGGCTAAGTGGGTCGGGTACGATGAGCCAACATGGGAGCCACTGTCAAACTTGTCGTGTGGAGGTCTCCTGTTTGACTATCTATGACAGAAGAAGCGTGAAAACCGTCTGCAAATGGTGCAAGCTGCAGATGAGGATTAACAGTTATTGCACCAAATGTTACACCAACTGGGCGGACGACACAGGCCGAGTTGAGGTGGAATGCTACTGTGTCGAAATTGCATATACTGAATAAACTACGAAACGGAGTCATGAACGATACCTACGGTGACGCTCAGTCAAAGGTCTAAAAAGAAGGCGATCCAGACTCCAAAGGAGGTGAACTTGACGGAGACCACTGCTCGGAAATCGACAGACTCGACGATTGAAGGAGTTGCGGCGGAATCGGTGTAGACATCGCTCCCTGATAAACCGGTGGAGGAGATGCAACATATGCGGCCGTAGCGAGGAGTATCATCGCCGAGTTCGCCAAGGCGACTAGGAACCTGCGCACCAGAACCGACTCAGCTGACTTATGGTGGGGCAGATATGCCCTACCTGGGAGAGGAGTGCCGAACAGAGACATACGCGGAAACGCACCGCGTAGGTTGGGAGAACCCAACTCATCGTCCGCCGAGTCATCATCGGATACGCTTTCGACCTCCGAGCCGAGCTCACCCACGGGGGATTTCGCGAAGATGTGAATACCTTGGCGGTTCAACCGAGGTGGTGTGCCCTGAGCGAATTGTGGAGGCGCTTGCTTAGCCAAGTCGAAGTCTTTTCGATATCATCATCAACAACCTGGGTGTGCATACCGCGTGGAGCGAAATAAGAAGTCCAAGTTCCGAGCACGGAAACACGTATTGTACGGGTGAACAGCTGGGTTCGTCAGCCACCAAGCTCGTCAGCGCTCGGCTAGATCCACGTAGTGCGCACACTGAATCCATTCACTGCTGGCTCGGACCCACGAGAGGTTGACCGGAGAATAGTGAGGAACGGAGGAATCAAAGTATACATCAGCATCCACAAGAGGAGCAGGCTGACTGCCAAGCTTCTGTGTGACCGCCGAGAGAAGATGGTCGTTGACAGCGACAACCAATAAATATAGCGTGTCCCTACGGCCCTTGCGCTCGAGTTGGTACTCCAGCCAAAGCTCGTACACTTCTGCGAGCTGAGTAGTCTTAGCTATTGGATTCAAATCTGGGTGGAGGCCCTACAACACGCTTGACGCAACGATCCAGTGGCGACGCTCGTAGAGGGCGACTTGGTAACGAGTCCCTTGCTTATCTGTAGTGCCAGACTGCCCCGCCGGGTCCAAAGAGCTGTCGCCACGAAGCTTTACCCAACATATCACCAAGACCCTGCGTCAAGGTACGATGTCGAGGCTGCGAAGCCTGGCACCGCCGAGCTTCCTCCAGTACCGACTAGGAAAAGAAGGAAGGAGGTTTGGGAAGCATCCGATGAAGACGCTGAAAGGGATGACTCGGATCGAGGACAGTCATCAAAGCTCGAATTCGTTCAAGAGAGCACGGTGTAGGCGGTACACGACTCTTACCCCCGACGAGTTCGAACTGAACCCCGCAGGTCAATGTGTCCAGTAACGTGTTCCAACGTGTGGAGCTGAAATGCATAAACGGCACTTCGCGGAGTTGGGCCATGTGAAGAGTTAAGCGAGAATCCTTGGAAACTGCTTGCGAAGCCCGTATCCGCAGCGTCACCAATGGGAGAGTGAGATCGCGTGACAGAGTAGTCGGAGCTAGTCGTATAATATGCGACACAGTCGAACTCAGCCGAGACGGAGCAGATGTCACAAGGGCTCGGCGAAGAAGCATCCAACGGAAAGTGAGCCGGAGCCACGTCGGGTGCTGGCACTGACTGTCGATGCTTGTGGTGTCGGTGCTTCTTGTGGTGCTTCTTTTAATGCTTCTTGTGATGTTTATCATCACAAAGAAGAGACTTCCTTGACTAGCGATCAGTAGGACTCGGCATGACGCTTGTGGTGCTGATGTTTCCCCGAGGCCGACGCTAGGGTGGAAGGTACTGCTCCGTCATCAGAACCAATTGATGAATGTCGCGAAGTATGGCGATAACTCGGCTGTGAAGATTCATCACTCATCTCATCGTCGGAGCCGAGGCTTTCTGCTTGAAGGCTTTTCTTCTTGGCAGAAGGATCGACATCATCTTCCGCCAAGTCAGAACATGAAAGGCTCCCCCCCCCCCCCCGAGTTCTCCGACGGAGAAATGGGATCCGAGGGCGACTCAGGTGAAAAACGCGCCGAGGCGGCGGACGGTGCAGAACCATCACCAGGCAGTAAGACCTCGTCGTCAGAGGCGTCAAGGTCCTCGATCAGCCGAGCTCGCAGGGAGAGACGGTCTGGAAGCACTTGCAGGCGATGTCACAAGATCAGCCGGTTTAGTGGACACACTAATACCTCGGGACGGCGCGACCTCAGCTGAGACGTGGAGTGACCGGCAACCAAGTGTGCACAGTTCCCGTTGACGCGACGCTTAGAGGAGTATTCGACTGGGGGCAACCCGGCTGAGCTGGGAGACTTCGAGACATGCGTAAGAGCCCTCGCAACCGTGACATGTCGAGCAGCCAATCCACCTGAGGTCGGACTCGCCGCCCGGGTCACCGCGGACGGTGAAGATTCGGAAGATAATAGACCAGAATTCAGAGGCAATGAAGTCGTGACATTGGAAGAATCACCGACGATGGTTGAGTGCCCGTGACTAACGACGTCGACAGATAACCAGAAGGCGGAGGCCCTGCGAGAGTCGACGAACCAGATGCAGAAACCGTGTCGTCGGCATACATAGGCATGTCAAACTCGTACTCAATGTCCCTCGAAGCTTCGGCTTCGCCTTCCGAGCGAGTGGAGACGGCTGGTTGTGTAGGAGAACTCACCTGAAGACGCCGAACCTTCTTCCGCCGAGTCTGGCGTCGAGCCTTAGCGGAGCAAGACCTCTCTCCGTCGGACACTGTCTCCTAAGGAGAACTGGAGCGTAAAAGAGCACTGACGGCGTCGTATCTCTCCTCCCCTGGAAGTGGACAAGCGTACGGCTGAGGCGGAGGCGGCGCCGGCGAACGGTGACGAGGACCAGCAGCAGTGGGAGACTTCGGGTTTGCGTAACACCGAAGCCGTTACGTAGGTGTCAAGTCGGCCAAAGGAGCACGACGAAGCTGAGCGAGAGTCGGCGTGGGTTGACTCACAACCGTCGCTGAGCTCGCAAGAGCCGCAGCCGAGTTCACCGCCGAAGGCGTCATAGATGAAGCCGAAAACTCCGAAGACGCAAAACGCAGTGGTTGAACCCTGGGAGCAACAGCCGGCCCAGCAGCAAACTGGAAGCACCGCTGGGGTATCCCGACGAGGATGGATTATCAACTCTTGCTGTCGGGACTCGCCAGCAGGGATGCTGAGACTTCGGGGAAGCGAGACTCCAAGATGCGACACAACCGGGCGTTCAGACGAAGGTCAGACGGATCGAGGCCAGGAACGTCCAACCCGGCGCCAGCAGCGACAGCCATGTGAGGGTCATGCATTGGAAGTGTACCGTTTCGCCGGATGATCTGCTTCTGCCACAAAATCACTGCCCGCTGGCCAGCGATCACTAACTGAGCGTGCCGCAATGGTTGATTGCCGGTCGATCTGTACAGCTGCACCGACTCCTGCAGCTGCTCGGAATGTTTAGCAGCAATGCCCTGAAGAGTTGTATACGCTGCATCCTTCTCTGTGATGGCCTAGAGGAAAGCTGCGATCTCGGCGTCCCGATCCAAGACTTGCTGATGGTGGAGCCGAGTCTGATTCAACGCAGCCTCAGCCTTGCTCAGATTCGACAGCCCGAGCGAGTTTTGCTTCACTCAGAGCTACGGCTTTTCGTAGTGAGGCGAGGTGATTAACAGACTGCGTGGCAGCGACCTCCGGTCGAGACACCCGCAATCTTGCCGACGATAGCTGAGTTGACAAGTCAACGTTGTCAAGAGCAAGGGTGTCCAACCGTCGAGTTAGCGCGCGATTATCGACTCTGGCGGCCTGAAGGTCAGCGCTGAGGTCACCGATGACCTGATAGTAATCGAGAGCACCGTAGTGACCACTCAAGATTTCCAGTAACTCCTCCGCTGTAGAAGCGTGCAGGACCGCTCGCCGTTGTGCAGGATCAGAAGGCTCCACGGGGCGAGCCGTAGGCCTTGAGCCTCGCCAAGAAGGTCAATTTTTCCCGGCGTTCGTACCCTTGCTGAGTGACCAGTGTCGCAAGGGCGTCAAGACTCACTGGGGCAGTAGAGCTCGACTGATTGCTGGCGTCCGAAGTGGTGTCGCCCGTCAAGCTCGGCGGGCTAAGAAGGCGCGCGCGAGAAGACTCCGCCGACTCCACGTCAGACTCGTGGGAAGTTGTCAGTTCGGCCAACCTGGTATTGTGCCGGCCGCTGACCCCACGAGTACCAACGGGTTACGGAATCGACTCAGCGGACGCGCCTTCACCTCGACGGGGAGTCGATGGAGGAGTGTGGCGCCGTGGAATGTTCTGGAGAAACAGACTAGGAATATGAGGAGCTGCCAGGTGAACAACAACAGAGCCGGTAAACGTACCGAAGAAGGTCGTTGAGGACCTCGAGACGTCATTAGCTGAGTATGGGCCAACGGTGGCGGAACAAAATGAAGGATTAAGACACTCACCAGCTCGTCTCGTATCATAGCCGGGGCAGTTGTGGTGTAGGGATTTCCAGATTCGACCATACGTCAACCTACTTTAGACCAAGAATCGGCTCGGTCTGGTAACCCAGAGCTTAGGAACAAATGCTCACGGTAAATACTCGGTGATCTGTCCGGATGCTGTTATCCGGATGACCGCTGAGCTCAACGGTCGCCTGAACCCAGCGGAAGGGTCGGTAGATATCCGACACGACTACATTTCACTCGATACTTGTGTGAGAAGCATATGATTAAATAGGAGGAGCCGAATGAGCTCGCAGAAGATAACATAGCAGAATTTTCCTTGTCCAAGACACGTGTACACTCTTCCGGTAAGTCCCTGAATAGGGCTGGATTACGCCTACCGTTGATACCCGAGAGGCATAGCTTGTATGGTATTGGCTGGTAGCGCCAAGAGATTAGGTCGGTCCGGGTAGGACAAAGTCTCGCTACGCGCGAAAGAAAGCCCCGCATACTCAGCGGGCCCGTACGTCGGATAGCACGGGTGCCGTAACACTTCTAGCTGAGCAGCCTCTGCGCTCGGCGACCTGTACAAGCGCTCGCGCGCCGTCATCCATCCTTTGGTGGAGGGGACAGGGTTTGTGTACGAGCTCTGCCGAGGTAAACTCGGTGGAGCCTCGGAAGTGCTCTGACTTAGTTAGTCGGAACTCAGTGGAAGCGAGCCACTCGTCTGTCCCGGCTGGGCCGAGCCGCGAGGGGGCCACCCTCTGCGCAGGCCATACAAGCGCCGACCTAACTCGGCGATTTGGTGTGGTTTGTGTAAGGAATCCACATCTGACGGTATTGTGTGTTCTACTACACCACAACACCGTCGAGTCTCTTGCAAATTGGAGTCACCGTACATCATGTGACCGGGTGTTCGTCGCTTGAGCATCTTGACGGCTCCGCATCTTTGTTGACGGACGATTATCCGCAACTCTGGAGAAATCACTACATCACACTGATCCTCACAACGTGGTCTTCCACTCAGCTCAGAACGCGAGCCCCGCTTCCTCCACTTGCTTGCCAAACGCTAAGACCCGATTGCGATAGCCCTACGCTGTGGTTCCGAGCTCGAGCCCATCGTTCAAGAAGGGTTTAATGAAGGCCACAAGCAGCTTGGTTTGGACTTCTGCTGTTTCGACATGGGGCCTGTCACATCCACAGAGAACCACGAAGCGTGAAAGTGGGTGGCCGAAGATCTGCGATGCTTCTTCTTGGGTTTGCTAACCGCTTCGTCTATATCCTCGTGATGCTGGCGCTTGTTTGTAAATTGTACTGGATCATTGTTTAGCTTGGCCTCGAGCGCATCCTGCTCGCTGGATTCTTCGGTTTGCTTCGTGTCGTGCGAGGTCGCTGGCTCGTTTGTATAGTTGCTAGGCTTGTCACAGGTCGAAGCCGCAGAAGCCAAGTGCGACGGCCAGCTCAGGAGCTCCGTAAGAGAGTCTTTACTGTGAAGGACGCATGCTTTGACACGCTGGACCGCTGGAGCGTCAGGGCTGAGCCTATTCCGTAGTGGATACTGTCGGCGAATACAAGCGGTAAGCACATCGTACGGGCTTATTGGCGTTGTGGCTTGCTGTCCCTAGATTTTGCCATGTGGGTAAAAGTAAACGCTAAGCTGAGTCAACGTCTGGGAGTCGAAGATCTTCAGCTTCTGGAGAGCCACCGTCGCGTCTGCATCTTGACAGCTGAGTATCTTGCTGATCTTGTGATCCTCTGCACTGGTAGTAAATTTATAGTTGAGGCCTTTGTTTGTCGTTTCATGCTCCAGATGCCGCGATCGAAGATCCAACCCGCCGTGAGCTGACCGCAGGCGTTCGCGTGCTGAGTCCCTCCCCGTCAAAACGAATGCGACGTTAGAGCAGCCACGACACCGGCCGACTTAACGATGCGGTCCAGCACGCGGTTGACGTGAGCGTAGATGGTTGGGGTCGTGTCCAGGCCAGTGGTGTTCGGGGCTTCGAGGCCTTGCGTAGGCTTCGGATGGTCCAGCATTTCCAACAGCGGTACATCCGGTGACAGGTCGATGGTTGCGTGACTCGGCTGAGTCCACCGTTGCCAAATGGATAATGCAGGCTCCTGGCGTACTCATCGCTGAGTTCACTACGTCTTCAAACTTTGTCTCATCGACTCCACACTTGGCTCTTGCTTCACCTTCATCACCGTGGCTACTTATCGTCATCGTCCGGCTCAGTCCTTCGCTGTTAGCCTCAACATCTCTTGAAAGTAATACCTTCAAATTGGAATTTGCCGTCGTCTCGCTAGGGCGCTGTACCGCTGAGTCTGCTGCGACGGCATGACAGACATCCACGCATCCATACTCTCCACTCACGTAGTGGGCGGTCTTGTGGCACGTTGGGATAGCCGCCGAGTCGTCTCTTATGGCTGGATCTTCGAGCGCCGAGTCCGCCGTTTCCAAATGGTTAATACCAGCACTTCTAGTGTTCAGGGCACTCATAGCTCACTTCACCTCGCCCACAATACTTGGTCTGATGACTCTGAAATTGGCTGGGGCGTCAATAACGTGTTGTTCGTCGCTTAGGACCTGTTCCGATCATTGTGCAGGGTCTCCTTCCGTTATAACTGAGTCTTCAGTCGCCGACGCTTCTTCCCTCGTCGTTACAGCACTTGTTCCTTCAACCGCTGAGTTCGTGCTGGCGTCAGAAATGGCGCCATCGCCTTCAAACTTGGACAGATGATAGGAGACATCTTGGCCGTCGTATAGCGCCGGCGTACGATCCACTCGGACGTCTTCCAGCTTGAGCGCTGGTTTTATAGCCGGGTCACCCCTTGTCACCCCTGGGGTTGATATGACGTCGGCGTTATCGCGACGCCTCTGGTCTTCGTCGGTTCCTGTATCAGCTTCGATCCTCCTCCAGCGTTCGGCGCATGTTAACTCTGGTCCGTTCTCCACTGGAGGGGGTCGTTTTTTCACCGCCGTCGGAATTGGGTATTTTCGTCTTTCTACAGCTGGCGGCTGGTGTGACAACCGGTCCTCGTACAGTCGCTGTTCCTTCTGCAGCAAATCTTTATCCATCGCTGACTCAAATGCCACTATCTGCCAGTCACGGTATTTCGCCGAGTTCACGCGGACATATCCCTCATTGGCCAGTACTCCGTGTGGTTGTCATTTTATCACATAAACGTGAGGTGGACACCAGACTGACTTGGGTCGTACATTTGTAGTTAGTACATGGGTTGGTCTTCCTCGGCGATTAAAAACAACCGTGGGAATTCAACCCTTCGTCCGTCGCACCCACAAGTCATGCGTCGACTCACTGGGTTGCCGCCTGGGCAATTTGAACTCAGCGGTCATTCGCCTTTCGATTGTTAACCCGTCTGGTGGCCCACATGGGACATTTGGTCCAAACTCGGTCTTTGTCGGCGCATTACTTGATCGGATGAGTGGGATAACCATCTCATCGGGTAGCTTGACCGACGGGTTGTACAGATCCAGACGGACCCCAGCTGGGATCATGAAGTCAGTTCCAAGAATGAAATCGACTCCGGCATGATGAGGCATTATGTGGTGTAGGGATTTCCAGATTCGACCATACGTCAACCTACTTTAGACCAAGAATCGGCTCAGTCTGATAACCCAGAGCTTAGGAACGATGGATCACGGTTAGTACTCAGCGATCTGTCCGGATGATGCTATCCGGATAGCCGCTGAGCTCAACGGTCGCCTGAACCCAGTGGAAGGGTCGGTAGAGATTCGAAACGACTACATTTCACTCGATATTTGTGTGAGAAGCATAATATTAAATCGGGGGAGCCGAAAGGGCTCGCAGAAGATAACATAGCAGAATTTTCCTTGTCCAAGACACGTGTACACTCTTCCGGTAAGTCCCTGAATAGGGCTGGATTACGCCTGCCGTTGATACCCGAGAGGCATAGCTTGTATGGTATTGGCTGGTAGCGCCAAGAGATTAGGTCGGTCCGGGTAGGACAAAGTCTCGCTACGCGCGAAAGAAAGCCCCGCATACTCAGCGGGCCCGTACGTCGGATAGCACGGGTGCCGTAACACTTCTAGCTGAGCAGCCTCTGCGCTCGGCGACCTGTACAAGCGCTCGCGCGCCGTCATCCATCCTTTGGTGGAGGGGACAGGGTTTGTGTACGAGCTCTGCCGAGGTAAACTCGGTGGAGCCCCGGAAGTGCTCTGACTTAGTTAGTCGGAACTCAGTGGAAGCGAGCCACTCGTCTGTCCCGGCTTGGCCGAGCCGCGAGGGGGCCACCCTCTGCGCAGGCCATACAAGCGCCGACCTAACTCGGCGATTTGGTGTGGTTTGTGTAAGGAATCCACATCTGACGGTATTGTGTGTTCTACTACACCACTACACCGTCGAGTCTCTTGCAAATTGGAGTCAGCGTACATCATGTGACCGGGTGTTCATCGCTTGAGCATCTTGACGGCTCCGCATCTTTGTTGACGGACGATTATCCGCAACTCTGGAGAAATCACTACATCATACTGATCCTCACAACGTGATCTTCCGCTCAGCTCAGAACGCGAGCCCCGCTTCCTCCACTTGCTTGCCAAACGCTAAGACCCGATTGCGATAGCCCTACGCTGTGGTTCCGAGCTCGAGCCCATCGTTCAATAAGGGTTTAATGAAGGCCACAAGCAGCTTGGTTTGGACTTCTGCTGTTTCGACATGGGGCCTGTCACATCCACAGAGAACCACGAAACGTGAAAGTGGGTGGCCGAAGATCTGCGATGCTATTTCTTGGGTTTGCTAACCGCTTCGTCTGCATCCTCGTGATGCTGGCGCTTGTTTGTAGATTGTACTGGATCATTGTTTAGCTTGGCCTCGAGCGCATCCTGCTCGCTGGATTCTTCGGTTTGCTTCGTGTCGTTGCGAGGTCGCTGGCTCGTTTGTATTGTTGCTAGGCTTGTCACAGGTCGAAGCCGCAGAAGCCAAGTGCGACGGCCAGCTCAGGAGCTCCGTAAGAGCGTCTCCACTGTGAAGGACGCTTGCTTCGACACGCTGGACCGCTGGAGCGTCAGGGCTGAGCCTATTCCGTAGTGGATACTGTCGGCGAATACAAGCGGTAAGCACATCGTACGGGCTTATTGGCGTTGTGGCTTGCTGTCCCTAGATTTTGCCATGTGGGTAAAAGTAAACGCTAAGCTGAGTCAACGTCTGGGAGTCGAAGATCTTCAGCTTCTGGAGAGCCACCGTCGCGTCTGCATCTTGACAGCTGAGTATCTTGCTGATCTTGTGATCCTCTGCACTGGTAGTAAATTTATAGTTGAGGTCTTTGTTTGTTGTTTCATGCTCCAGATGCCGCGATCGAAGATCCAACCCGCCGTGAGCTGACCGCAGGCGTTCGCGTGCTGAGTCCCTCCCCGTCAAAACGAATGCGACGTTAGAGCAGCCACGACACCGGCCGACTTAACGATGCGGTCCAGCACGCGGTTGACGTGAGCGTAGATGGTTGGGGTCGTGTCCAGGCCAGTGGTGTTCGGGGCTTCGAGGCCTTGCGTAGGCTTCGGATGGTCCAGCATTTCCAACAGCGGTACATCCGGTGACAGGTCGATGGTTGCGTGTCTCGGCAGATTACGCAAGCTGCGACGACGTGTGAGGACGGCGCTGCCTGCACGACAAAGGCCAGTGGCAAACAGGGGGCACGTGGCGAAGTCCGGGTCTGGGAAGAGGGACATACCCTGCTCTTCGGACGTCTTCATACGGATGAAGCGCACGCATAGCACCTTGGCTACGTCGATGGACAAGTTATGCTTCCTGAGCAGTGCGAGGTCAGACGCTCGGCCAAACAAGTACCTAGCAGGGAGAGTAAGGCTGCATCATGATAATCACTTTGAACAACAAGCGTTAAAAAACAATTACACAACCATTCTTTTCAAGTCACTCTTTGAGCACGGCGGCGCTTTAGTGATGAAGCCACCACCATCTCTCTTCACACAAAAGTTGTCAAGTGTTCTTCTCATTTTAATCAGCCGAGACTCAAATGATGCTCGATGTTGCGGAAATTGTTAGAGTAGCCATAGCTTAGCTTGCCGATAGTATTGCATCGAAGTGATTCGAGCAAAGGGCTTGCCCTTTTTGCCCTCGTCAAATGCAAGATGCATACCAAACATTACAGATGCGAGACACTTCCCAGTTTCGTCACGTTCAATGCAAGTTTGTACATATTCGTCACTTTCATTTTTCGTTTTTAAGAACTTTTTAAAACTTGCCACTGTCGTAGCCTTGTGCTAGTTCTTCTAGCCCCATGGCACTTTTTTGTCAGATAAAAGCAGTTTATGCAAGTGATACGCTGCTGGCTTATTTAACTTATGACGATACACATTTTTTTGGCAAAAAACCCCGACCCAATACGTCGGAACGGCTGGCTTACATGACTTACCTAACCTCGTTGAGCATTATTGGTCAAAACTACACGCTAAGTCAATGTGACTGGACAATTCTGTGTGTAGTGAAGGGGATGGGCTATTTCTATGCATACAAAAATCAAGTTTAGTCGAATACATTGTCATATCCAACCATAGCTGCGTAACCACCATCCATACAAATGTCGTATGTGTGGGCTATCTACTACCATTGCCATTCATTATACTTGAATTGGGTATGGTCTTGGGTGGTCGATTTATTTGGCCAATTGCAGTGCGATTAGAACGCCGTTTAGACCCCCCCAGCATTTCTACCAATCAAAGCTCTGACATAAATCACAAACGCTAAAAATTAATCGAGCCGGCCACCAACGTTGGTGGCCGATCTTACCTAGCCCGGAGTGTAATACCTTAGTCTTTCGCAGTAGGGGCCGACAAGAGTGTTCACACACAAGTGCTATGGATAAGCTAAGCTTACTAAAAAAAAAGATTCTCGACCCACGGGTTGCTATCAATGAATATGCATAATATTGGCGTCGATTGCCCAGTGGACAATGCCCACCGTAGTTTGACGAGAGCAGCGAAATTCGTCGGCAGATTGGTCTTTCTTAATGGTTGGTGGCGAGTCTCCGAGATAGCGACATCAATGCTTGCTTTTGAAAGCTTCGCAAGATTTCTTCACAGCCCAATGCGGAGTCTGTACGGTGTTATAGCTTTGAAGTATTAATAGTACATGTATTATAATATAATGTAATGCATATATTAATATTATTAATACATGTATTACATTGTCGATAGGATGTACATGTACATGTATTTCAGTGCAGGTCCCATCTGCACCGATATTTTAGAAAGAAACAAGGCGTTTGAAATGTAAATATTAACTAGCTTACATACATATGCCCTATGCTTCTCCGACCTTGTTTGTAAGTGTTTGGCTGTCATAATTCTCTGTGCTAAAGTGGCGTTAGAAGTTGCTTCTCGGTGGAGTCCACGCTGAAATTTAGACACGTATCATAGTCAGTGGCTCATGCCATCATGAGTCATGGCTGCTACAATAGCCACGAGCTCACCTGCCTATACGGACCCATCCGGGTTATTAACCAGAACTGATTGTGGCGAAGTTAAATTTTGTACTGGTCAGATTGAAGTGCTAGTCTAAACATTCTGGAGTCTATTTTGTTTAGACGAGCACTTCAATGCAGATGGCCGCAGTGTGAGACCCCGCCAAAGCCTTTGGCAAAGGAGATCGGCGATCGGATTCCGGAGGACAGTCGGAACCCCATCACTGACATGAAACTGAAGCAGTAACAACCGATTACCGGTAGGCATTTATCTTAACGCCCAGCCACTCAATAAGTATTACTGTACTGGTACACTCCACTTTTAATTAAGCTAATGTTATAAAATAAATTTGCTAATAAAAAATAAAAATAAGGCTAACGTCGTCAAGAACAGCCCGCTTTTCAACATTGGTCAAGCAGTCACTCGCAATCCAGAGAAACGCAGAGCAATACGGCGCCCAAGCGCGGTGCGACGTCCGTGTCAAGGGACCATGCATTAATAAACTGCTTGTTGAGAATGTGATGCAATTTGTACCGGTGCGCTGCATCCTAACATCTCGCTGAGGCCCCTTCTCATGTCATGTAAATTGGAACGTTTTTGCACGTCTTGACATCCGTATACTTCTAGCGTCGTATCCAGAGCAACCTCAGCTTGATTCTTTATTAATAATGATTCTTTAACTTTTTCGAGGCTTTTTCGTTGGCCGTGCTGCGTGCACGGACAAGGGAGCAGCCAAGACAAGTGCCTCGTTTCGGACCAGCTCGCTCGTTCGCAGCGGACCGACCGACAGACAACTATCGCTCACTTTCAAATTGGCTGCCAACCTCTCAGCTCGACACCATGGCCAAGCAACCGTTTTTCACGTTCGAGGACGCCAAGTTCTCCTTCAGCCTGTTTTGTTGCATGTGCGGCGTCGGTACGCTAAGTATGCCGGCAAACTTCGCTCGTGCTGGGCCGGTTTTGGGGTTCTGCGCTACAGTTTTCATGGCTTTTGCAAATATCTACTCCTCGGTTGCCTTGTCCAAGGTGCTTCTGCTCGCCCCCAACTCCGTCAACACCTTCAGCGATCTCGGTGAATGGTGCATGGGAAAGACTGGACGATGGTTGTGCGTCGTCTCACAGATGGGTTCCTGCTTACTCATGCCGTGTGTGTTCTTGGTGCTAGGCGGCGGCCTGCTCGACGGTCTGTTCCCCAATGCATGGGACACAACGACGTGGATCATCCTCATGACCATTACCGTACTGCCGCTTGCTCTGGTGCCCACCCTAAAGGAGGGTGCTGGTGCCGCTTTCGCCGGTTGCATGGGAACGCTTATTGCCGATGCTCTGGGTATTGCAATCGTGGCCCACGGCATGCGCGACCACCCGGCCGTGCCTTCTCCCGAGCTGAGTCTGTCCCAGGTCGCCGGTGCGTTCGGCAGTCTCGCTATGGGCTTCGGTGCCGGCATTGTCCTTTCGGATGTGCAGCGGCAGCACAGCGACCCGAGCCGCATGCCCCGTGTTGTCACCGTCACCATGGTCTTCATTATGTGCATGCTGCTGATTCTTGGATTCGTGCCGTACTTCTCGGTCGGTTGCCAGGTGTCAGGCAACCTGTTGTACGTCATCTACCCAGACGCTGCGACCGGCCTCACCACCTTGGGTTTCGCTCCTAAGTGGGGTACCGTTGTGCTGGCGTATCTAGCCATGCAGATGCACGTGACCATAGCTTTCTCCGTTCTGATCAACCCGGCCTTCTACATCGCCGAGCGTCTGGTACTCGGCATGCACAAGAAGGTAGCGGAGGACATTGAAAACTGTGCGGGTTACCAGGAGTCTGCCACACCTATGGACTTGCTGAAAGGATGTTAGCGCGACGTCCAGTCGCCGTTCGCGGACGTCCGTGTTCCCTCTTACGGGGGAGGTTAACAACAACCACGAGCTCGAGGCTGCAGAGTACCGTGGCGCCAACGCGATCAAGTACATCGTACTCCGTCTCTGTATTATCGTTGTACTGGTGATTCTGTCCATTATCTTTAAGGACCACTTCTCGGACTTTGTCGACTTTGTGGGCGCCTCGGCTATCACGGCGAACTGCATCGTCCTGCCGACGATCTTCTACCTCATCAAGACGTGGGAACATGTCCCGATCTACGAGAAGTTCGGTGCTGGTGTTGTCATTGTTGTGTGTACTGTGCTTGGCTGCTACTCGACTTACACCGCCAGCAAAAACCTGTTTGCTCCGTCCGACTCGGACACACTGTTCCCGTACTGTGATGCCAAGTTCCAGGACACTGTGTTCTACAACCAAACAGCCGTGTCATCTTAGCTACAGTACATCAGCGGATCGCTGCAGACAATAAAAATAAAACGAGACGTTTTACTGTGGTAATACTTACCGGTTTATATCAATAATGTAAGTACAGTACTGTAGTACGAAGTAGTAGTACAATACGCTTACATTTATTCTGGAATCGCTAGCATGTACTACGTACTATTATACTACATGTACTTCTTTAGTAGTAGTAAAAAAACCACTGCAGTTTAATTTTTTTTGCATGAATTACTATAGAATGGACTGGATTGACTTGAAGTATTATGAGCAGATGACCACTTCGGTAGTAGTCCCTCTGCTCATGGAATACCCCCCGACAAGAATTAAAAATCGTTTCCCGAAGTATTGTAGCACACAAGTCTAAGAAAAAATATCTCTCACCCCTCCCTCGAATATGGGATTCGAATTACGCAAAATGACTGCTCTGAGGTGCTTAACTATGAGAAAGTCACTATTGTGCACCATGTGCAAAGTAGGCCTGATCGCGCAAGACGTCATCTCTGTCGCTCGACGCCTTCGACAACAAAAGAACACTCGCCTCGCACTACTTCTCTTTGCACTGACGTGGCGACGACCAAGGAAGCCGAGAGTGTCACGGCAGCGGGTCGATGTGGACTATGAAGTCGAGATGTTACTAAATGAAAACATGTTTGAACGGACATTTCGCATGTCTGCGGAAAGTTTTAGTCATTTACTGTGGAAAGTTACACCAGCCCTCACTGTATCCGAGCAGCAATCCAGTAATTCGAGTGGCGAAGCACCCGTTTCGCCTTCGATAATGCTGATGACGGCGTTGCGATACCTGGCTGAGGGATCATACCTTAATATACGTCGTACGGTTGGCATCAGTGCGCCCTCGTACTATCGTGTGATCGATCTGACAATGGGTGCGATTCTTGCTTTTAAGGAGCTTCAGATAACTTTCCCCAATTCGGACTCAGAGAAAGGGGTGGTGATGGAGGCGTTTAAGAACATTAGCAGTGGTGGTGTAATCAGTGGTTGCATTGGCTGTGTTGATGGCTGGCTTTGTCGTATAAAGACACCAACCCTTGCTGATGCTGGCGAAATCGGTGTGGCTCGCTACTATAGTGGTCATTACGCTTGCCCTGGTATTAATGTACAAGCCGTTTGTGATGCACACTGTCGGTTTATTGCATTCGAGGCTAGTTTTCCAGGTAGCATTAATGATGCCCATGCATTTCGTGACACTGGTGTCTCCAGGGCACTGAATATGCTTCCTACTGGGATGTACATCATTGGAGACAATGCTTACTCTGTAGGTGAGCATTTACTCACGCCGTTTTCTCGCACCCTGATAATGGATGAATATCATGACTCGTTCAACTTTCACCTAAGTCAATTGAGAATTCGGATCGAGATGGCATTCGGACTTCTAACGACGAAGTAGAGGGTTTTCAGGCTTCCAATAGAGCGTAACTTAGTGAACGCCACAAAGGCCATTTACACCGCTATGGTACTCCACAACTACGTTATCAACAGGCGCATGGCCACCGACAACGAATATTGCAATTTTGATGAGACTATTCGACCGCTTCGGGTACCAAGCCGAACTTGAAAGCTCAATGATGTTTCCAATCTGAAGGGTTACATGTCGAGCGATCTTCGAGTCGAAGAAGGACGCAGCAGTATGAGGGACTTCACTGTGGAAACACTTCGAGCGAATCAATCCACTAGACCCCAGTATAACAAACGTCGCAACGCTGTGTAGTTCGTATACATGTACTGGATCAATTAGTATTTTAACAGCTCCTTCATTTTTTCTCCAACATACCTCTACTCGGCCGACTGGCCTTTTAACAACGCTTTTTTCTTAGCTCGAATATGTGCAATATCATCGTTGACTTCTTGAAGATCATCTTTAGTGTAGCTGCCGTCAGGTGTGTTCATAATCCGCTCTCGTAGTGAGAGCAGAGAGCTCAACGTGGAGACACGCTGAGTAAAGCGGCAGTCTATCTCCAATGCAGCAGAGTTGTTGCTACTCCGGGTCGTCTCCAACATTTCTGACACCATATCAGCTTTGCTAGGGCTGGACCTGGATCGGGTGCACTTCTTCTTAGACTCTCTTAAACTCTCGCTTTCGCTGTCACTGCTTATATTCACTGTTTGCAGCCGGGCGCGTTTAGGAAGCTTGCCTTCTACAGTCTCTAATACCCCGGACTTGATGCTTAGCCACTCGTGCATGTACAGAACGTCGATCTTCCCGGAACAAAAAGAGAAAAAGTCGTTGTCGTGTGTACCTGACTCGAGGGAGTTAGCAAGAGCTGTATTGTATCGACTACTGACGTCCTTCCACATATCGCGAAGTTTTGCTGCCTCATGAGGTACACTGATGGCTGGGTTGCACTTGGCAAACATGGCGAGCGTCGAATTGAGTTTGCCGTATTCAGCTTGATCGCTAAGATAGGTGTCATGAAAGTCCGTCCAAAATGAGGAGCTGGTATGGGTTTGGTCAGAATCCAGCTCTGCCCGCGTTGGTTTGCCGTCAATTTTATGCACTTGGCCCGCAAAAGTCTCAGAAAACATGACGTTCAGAAGGCGAATCGTGCTGTGGCGAGTACGTCGCTTGATTCCAGCGGCACCTAATGTCTTGGACGGTCCGTCCTCAACTCCAAGTCTCTGCATTTCAGCGAATACACGTTTTTACCGCATGAGCAGCGCCACATACTTAGCCTTGTGGTCGTTGCAGTCAGCACCCTTCTTAACAATGCGAAGCTGCCGCAAGTAACACTCAGTCCGCAGCTGCTTTGCTCCAAACGTCGTCAATTTAGCTTCAGCATCCTCCGGAGTAACAGTCGCGTCAAAGAGGATATTAGCGATGCTGGGCATGGCCTGATAGGTTGCAGCGCTGGATGGCATATTGGACAGTGTACGCTGGAGATCTGAGGCGGTTGTATTCTTAAGTAGAAAAGATGGAGTGAACACGACTGGGTCGTGCAAAGATACTATTCTATACCGTTGCTACCTCTACCTCTGACGTGGTGCACCCCAGCGTGGTGTGTACTCCCTCCATCCACCCTCCGTCCACGGCCACCACCCCTAACTTTCGACGGTGGACGTGGATCTCTGATTCCGTTTTGGTGGCCCCATCCGGTGTCCACCAACATGTGCATCTCTGGGATACTACTGGGCCATTAGAGCCAAACCCACCATTTTCGCTGGCTAACAATGGCCCTTAGCTAGGCATAAAATCTGGTTCCAGACAACCAAAGGGTTCATCAGTATTAAAAGTACAACGTAGTACTAGTACCGAGTGCCGCCGCTACGCGGCGGTAGTTTAGGTTTAGTTCTACTTGATTTTGCCTTCTCGCCTCCTCTACGCTTCGCGTATTTTTTTTTAAAAAAAACATTAAAAAAACGCTAAGTCTCGAAATTTTTAATTTCACTCATTTGGGTCAGCATCATGCTTACCGGATTAAAAATAATTATTCTAATGATCTTTAATCATGATTCTTAGTACAACCTCTTTATTATTGTTGGTTATCACTGTAATCTTCATCTTCCACCCAAAACTACCTGTACTTTAAATAACATTGATACAAACGGTACACAATTCGTTTAGTTTAGCATCGTGCTCGATACGACGGGCCGTTTCTAAGCCATGAAATTTAGATCACATCAACGCAAAAGATAGTAATGGCGTGTTCAGCTTGTACTACTTATTCGCTTGTACTGCATGTTTAATCTTGTAAGTAACTAAAGATTGATCACTTCTCATACCAAACTCAATGAAAGCTAACATATATTCAATTTTGTACATTTTTAATGCATTTAGTGCTCATTTTGTGCCGATTCAGAATGAGTCATTAGACACAATAATCTGTGCCAGTTATAATTAAAGCATTTGGATAATGCGTCGCAAGACACCTTGCTGTTGTTATAGTTGACGGCTATGTTTTTATTTGATAGTGTAACGATGATTCCAGGATGGTTAAACGTCATTTAGGCTCCAAGTTTATTAACTTTTCTTTATGGGGTCTACTTAACCAGCTATAATTAACACCTCTCATGTTTTGTTGTTGTCTTGCCGCTCCATTTAAAATCGTATCCTCCGCCCCTCTCGGCGCACGTCCGCCAGTTAAGTAGTATCGGATTTTGCTGTCTAAACAACTCTTAGAAAACAATAATTTACAGCAGTAACACATATGATTTATTTTTGCTCAATCGAAAACTATCTATCTTTATGGATCAAGTGACAACGTTTATTAGCACTGCGTTATTCTTACGGGCGGTTCTTACGGCCAGCTTCTGTTGTACATGTACTACGATTGTTAGCTCAGTCAGTTACCTCACTCTCAGATAATTAATTAATATTTCTACAACAAAACAGCTGCAGTTATTATAGTCATTGTAACTTGCAGAAGCTATTAAGTACAGAGTATTACGTATATTATAGTATGGCCTCGAAAACACACATTCCTACGTGTACGTTAAGCATAGGAAGCGTCTTTAGAGGCTATTTAACTTGAGCACTCAGATATTAATAGCAACGTCCCATATTAAAATAGTAAATATTAATTATTCAAAAAGTAAATACATCGTAGTATTTAAACGATGCCGCCTTCCGATAAAGGATAGTCTTGTACTAATCTCCATATGTGCTCTGTGAACCACATGATTTTATTGATGTAAGCTACATAATTCAGTTTTAACCAATCAAATCCGCCTTCGCTCCGCTCGGCAGCCAATGAGAACGCAAAAAATCTGAGCGTTTCGTGTGACGGACGGACGGACACCGTGCTAGCATTGACAGTTTAGGACTAGCGTTCTGGGCGCCCGCTCCGCGGACGCTAGGGCATGGTTGGTTGGTTTATAGAGGGTTTGGCCACCTCCGCTGCGCTGCGGTGGCCTTAGAGCTATTACTTAAAGCGAAACTACATATACATATGTATGCTGTGATCTACTTATGTTACGTTCCAAAAAAACACTGCACACAATATCCTTAGTGTTCACATGATATGGAAGACATGCCCAGGTTTTAACGTGATCTGCAAGATGGGCACCATCTTACCCGGGAAGGTTTTGTCTATAATCTAATTTGATCGCGTAGCTCCCAAAATGACGTCAATCGAAGGCGCGCGTGGTTGCAAATGTAATATATGCTATTCAGAAGACGGGTCAGTATCAATGATGATCCCAAATTGGCAAAGAATCCCCGTGTAGCTGGAGTAACTACGCCTACTCAAACATATTACCTTCGGCACGTCATTGCCGTGAGGCAGTCGACATTATATCTTTGATTGCGACGATCTATTAGAGCAAGGTTTGGTCATCTCCTCGGGCGAAGTATCTTTTAGGGCAGGTAGTATTTGCCGATGGTCGCCACAAACAATAATATTATGTTTTGAAATTGTTTCGCTGAGCTGTTTATGATATTAGTGAAGGGTATTTCTACCATCTTCCGCATGCATTGATCTTACTCGCATAGCTGACGCACTTACTGACTTATTTGCATAGCTACTGACTGACAGAGTGGTGTAGATCCTTTCCGAGTGGCATTTTCTGGTTCCAATATGAATGACGAACATAGGAAGCCACATGGCTGTAGGCTGATTATCTGATCGTATATATCTTAGTCTTGAATCGAATAGTAGCTCATGTACATTAGACAAAGTACTTTCGCTGCCTACTTTTCGGCTCGGCGTGCTATTCGATGTGATCGTGCATATGTTGTGAGGTCGTTAATGAGTGTATATGCCACGCGCTCGTGATAGCTAGAACATATGCATAGGGTCAATGTCGCTTGCTCGGTACATTTGCGTCGTCGTGCTGGCTTACGGTGCTTACGCTTCTGATGTATCAGTCGATATGACCAGGCGCGTCACTCACTGGACAACGGTCATACCGCAGAGATACAGGCTAGATGACCGCGTATCGGTTAGCGATTTATACGCGCGCGGCGGGAACACCTTATAATCATTATCTCGACCATTATGGACAGGGCGCTAAAGTAAAGTACTGCGTACAGACACATCTCCTTGCGATGGCCGCTTGTATGGTCATCACTACCGCATACGTGGTTGTGTCCATGTAGACAGCAGCTTATTCATCGCGCATAGTGCTCACTCAATACTGAAGCTTACATTCGAAAGCGCACATTAGTGAAATATAAACTGTGAGGGTTGGTGGTACAGATAGCATGGGTTTGCGTGTGCCAAGTGAGCAAGTGTATTTTTATCTACGGTAACGCGTATGCAGATAGGGATGGCCAGCTTGCAAGGGTACGCAGTAGATATTATGCGCTAATTATTATATGAAACGCGCTACGCTCTGTAGGTGCGTCAGCACTATTGGCAGCACCATTGTCAGTTTACCGTATGTGCGGCTCCAAGCCTCGCACCGTCAGCCAGTATACTAAATACAAATAAAGGTGGGATAATGGGGGCCTAAACGGGTATATTTACCCGCTACTTGCTCTTCTGCTGCTTGTTTCGTTCGATGTACTTGGCGTTTCGGGCGGTCAGCTTGCGAGGGCGGCTGGGCCTCTTTTTTTTCTTGGGGTACCAGTCAGGACCCATCGTCTTCTTCACGTTCCTCAGGCTTTCCTGGCGGCGCCTTCAGCCGAATCCGGTGGTGGGGGCTTTTCCTCCCAGAAACTGAGCCGCTTTTGGGCCGTTCTCGCAGGCTATACAGCGCCGCACGATGCCTCGTCCGCTGATAGTACAGAACACGTAGCCATACTGTAGCTTCCCGCGGCAGACACAGCGCACCCGGGCATCCGTCGTAGACCGCTGCGGGTTCAGCAGAAGCGGGTCAATCTTCGCCTCGCATTGCTTGCACATAGGGCCCACCATTTTGCAAACTGTGAGTAAGTTAGCGAATTATATTGTTTTAACCAATTACTTGCGTCCAAATATTAGCCAATAGCACGGAAATATAAGGCTGGTATTAATTATTAAACAAAATATTAAACTGCTTTATTATGTAATATTTTGCTTTGCTTTAATAGTAATACTATCAGATATTTAAACAAATACATACTTTACATGCAATAAAAGTGACTAAAATCACTATGTACCGTGCGTGCATGCATTCATCAGGTGCGGTGCACGGGAGTAGGTAGCGCAATGACCGTGCAGCCGCGCGCCTTCATCGCACGTTGGGAGTGGTGAGTGTCAGGTGAAATAAAAAGATATATATTCGCAAAGTCCCTACAAAAAGCGCTGGTCGTGAAGCCTACTTTAATATTAAAAAATACTATCGTCTCTAATTTAGAAAGTCTGTGGAAAATAGCATCGCAGAGCTCTTACAAATGCGGTCTGTGAAGCTTATTTTAATAATAACAATACTATTAATATCGTCTTTACTTTGAAAAGTGTGGAAAATAACATCCCAGAGCTCTTGCAAGATACTGGTCTGTGAGTTCTACATTAAAAAATAAATATCTCTATTTGAGAAGTGTGCAGAGCTCTTAGAAAATAAAGTGGTTACTATGCCCGATTTGCGGTACATACGACAGGTTTTGCGTGGCTAAATGTAAATATGCCATCATCTGCGCAGCTCGCCTGGCTGTTTGTATCCAATCGATGTGTTTCGTTCTCGGCAGAAATGTTTACACGGTGGTGGGGGCTTTTCCTCCCAGAACTGAACCGCTTTTGGGCCGTTCTCGCAGGCTATACAGCGCCGCACGATGTCTCGTCCGCTGATTGCACAGAACACGTAGCCGTACTGTAGCTTCCCGCAGCAGACGCAGCGCACCCGGGCATCCGTCGTAGACCGCTGCGGGTTCAGCAGAAGCGGGTCAATCTTCGCCTCGCATTGCATGCACATAGGGCCCACCATTTTGCAAACTGTGAGTAAGTTAGCGAATTATATTGTTTTAACCAATTACTTGCGTCCAAATATTAGCCAATAGCACGGAAATATAAGGCTGGTATTTATTATTAAACAAAACATTAAACTGCTTTATTGTTTAGTATTTTGCTGTGTATTTGTTTAAATATCTGATAGTATTACTATGTTTTGCTATAATAGTAATACTATCAGATATTTAAACAAATACATACTTTACATGCAATAAAAGTGACTAAAATCACTATGTACCGTGCGTGCATGCATTCATCAGGTGCGGTGCACGGGAGTAGGTAGCGCAATGACCGTGCAGCCGCGCGCCTTCATCGCACGGTGGCAGTGGTGAGTGTCAGGTGAAATAAAAAGATATATATTCGCAAAGTCCCTACAAAAAGCGCTGGTCGTGAAGCCTACTTTAATATTAAAAAAAAACTATCGTCTCTAATTTAGAAAGTCTGTGGAAAATAGCATCGCAGAGCTCTTACAAATGCGGTCTGTGAAGCTTATTTTAATAATAACAATACTATTAATATCGTCTTTACTTTGAAAAGTGTGGAAAATAACATCCCAGAGCTCTTGCAAGATACTGGTCTGTGAAGTCTACATTAAAAAATAAATATCTCTATTTGAGAAGTGTGCAGAGCTCTTAGAAAATAAAGTGGTTACTATGCCCGATTTGCGGTACATACGACAGGTTTTGCGTGGCTAAATGTAAATATGCCATCATCTGCGCAGCTCGCCTGGCTGTTTGTATCCAATCGATGTGTTTCGTTCTCGGCAGAAATGTTTACACGGTGGTGGGGGCTTTTCCTCCCAGAACTGAACCGCTTTTGGGCCGTTCTCGCAGGCTATACAGCGCCGCACGATGTCTCGTCCGCTGATTGCACAGAACACGTAGCCGTACTGTAGCTTCCCGCAGCAGACGCAGCGCACCCGGGCATCCGTCGTAGACCGCTGCGGGTTCAGCAGAAGCGGGTCAATCTTCGCCTCGCATTGCATGCACATAGGGCCCACCATTTTGCAAACTGTGAGTAAGTTAGCGAATTATATTGTTTTAACCAATTACTTGCGTCCAAATATTAGCCAATAGCACGGAAATATAAGGCTGGTATTTATTATTAAACAAAACATTAAACTGCTTTATTTTTTAGTATTTTGCTGTGTATTTGTTTAAATATCTGATAGTATTACTATGTTTTGCTTTAATAGTAATACTATCAGACATTTAAACAAATACATACTTTACATGCAATAAAAGTGACTAAAATCACTATGTACCGTGCGCGCATGCATTCATCAGGTGCGGTGCACGGGAGCAGATAGCGCAATGACCGTGCAGCCGCGCGCCTTCATCGCACGTTGGCAGTGGTGAGTGTCAGGTGAAGTAAAAAGATATATATTCGCAAAGTCCCTACAAAAAGCGCTGGTCGTGAAGCCTACTTTAATATTAAAAAATACTATCGTCTCTAATTTAGAAAGTCTGTGGAAAATAGCATCGCAGAGCTCTTACAAATGCGGTCTGTGAAGCTTATTTTAATAATAACAATACTATTACTATCGTCTTTACTTTGAAAAGTGTGGAAAATAACATCCCAGAGCTCTTACAAAATACTGGTCTGTGAAGTCTACATTAAAAAATAAATATCTCTATTTGAGAAGTGTGCAGAGCTCTTAGAAAATAAAGTGGTTACTATGCCCGATTTGCGGTACATACGACAGGTTTTGCGTAGCTAAATGTAAATATGCCATCATCTGCGCAGCTCGCCTGGCTGTTTGTATCCAATCGATGTGTTTCGTTCTCGGCAGAAATGTTTACAGAGTGGTGGGGGCTTTTCCTCCCAGAACTGAACCGCTTTTGGGCCGTTCTCGCAGGCTATACAGCGCCGCACGATGTCTCGTCCGCTGATTGTACAGAACACGTAGCCTTACTGTAGCTTCCCGCAGCAGACGCAGCGCACCCGGGCATCCGTCGTAGACCGCTGCGGGTTCAGCAGAAGCGGGTCAATCTTCGCCTCGCATTGCATGCACATAGGGCCCACCATTTTGCAAACTGTGAGTAAGTTAGCGAATTATATTGTTTTAACCAATTACTTGCGTCCAAATATTAGCCAATAGCACGGAAATATAAGGCTGGTATTTATTATTAAACAAAACATTAAACTGCTTTATTGTTTAGTATTTTGCTGTGTATTTGTTTAAATATCTGATAGTATTACTATGTTTTGCTTTAATAGTAATACTATCAGACATTTAAACAAATACATACTTTACATGCAATAAAAGTGACTAAAATCACTATGTACCGTGCGCGCATGCATTCATCAGGTGTGGTGCACGGGAGCAGATAGCGCAATGACCGTGCAGCCGCGCGCCTTCATCGCACGGTGGCAGTGGTGAGTGGCAGGTGAAGTAAAAAGATATATATTCGCAAAGTCCCTACAAAAAGCGCTGGTCGTGAAGCCTGCTTTAATACTACCTCCGTTCGGAAAAAGATAACCATTTGTTTTTTTTGCGCAGCGCTCCGCCTCGTTCATTTGAGCGTTAATTAATTTGTGAGAGGCTGGCTAGCTAGCTTTATGATCGAGAGCTGACAGTGAGAAACTAAGCAAGGCACAGGCGTTCATGCTCCGCCGTGCAACTACAGATACAAAAACGGATCTAAGACGGCAACTACATCGCCACATTCTGAAGGGGCGCTCAGTGGGGCTTCTGGAACTTTAGCGGTAGGCGGTGGGGGGCTGCTCGCTGCAAGAAGCAGCATGTACGCGTTAGCATTGGCGAGTGAGATAGTGTCACAAGGCAGTGACTTAGGGAGAGTGCCAGCTCGTACTTGCTTGTCCTTGTGCCGGAGGCGCGCAAACTTGTGCGTGGGTGTAAGTAGTGGACGGGTCTGTCTGAGCGCACGCCGTATGTAGCCTTTCTTGATCAGCTGCTGAACCAGGTAGCAGCTCATGTTGGACGCGCGCTGAAGCAGACGCTGGTTTTCGCGCTCATTGACAGGAACTGCAGCGATTCTCTCGCACAGCTCAGCTCGATCCGCCTTCTTTCCTACCACATGCGCTCTTCCTTGACTTAACCACGGCTGCTACTCGATATCCCATCGAATTGATTCCACGCCTCCAAATTCGTTCGACAACTTGGCGGCCCACACGGAAGTACGCTGCAACCCGAACGATCTCTCCATGTTTGACCACTTCTCCCACGCTGCGAAGCAGTAAGGTCTCCCAGACGGCCTGGCGCTCACTGTCTGTGATCTCCCCCAAATGCCAGCTTTCAAAATGAAAGCTGGGAGCGGGAGCCAGTCTGGTCGGGAAAGTGCGGGAGATTCGAAATCCAAAAAATGATCGGCATAGAGAGGGTATTTTGTTGGGTAGGCTGTAATATAATTTGAAATGGTTATCTTTTTCCGAGCGGAGGCAGTATTAAAAAATACTATCGTCTCTAATTTAGAAAGTCTGTGGAAAATAGCATCGCAGAGCTCTTACAAATGCGGTCTGTGAAGCTTATTTTAATAATAACAATACTATTACTATCGTCTTTACTTTGAAAAGTGTGGAAAATAACATCCCCAGAGCTCTTACAAAATACTGGTCTGTGAAGTCTACATTAAAAAATAAATATCTCTATTTGAGAAGTGTGCAGAGCTCTTAGAAAATAAAGTGGTTACTATGCCCGATTTGCGGTACATACGACAGGTTTTGCGTGGCTAAATGTAAATATGCCATCATCTGCGCAGCTCGCCTGGCTGTTTGTATCCAATCGATGTGTTTCGTTCTCGGCAGAAATGTTTACACGGTGGTGGGGGCTTTTCCTCCCAGAACTGAACCGCTTTTGGGCCGTTCTCGCAGGCTATACAGCGCCGCACGATGTCTCGTCCGCTGATTGTACAGAACACGTAGCCTTACTGTAGCTTCCCGCAGCAGACGCAGCGCACCCGGGCATCCGTCGTAGACCGCTGCGGGTTCAGCAGAAGCGGGTCAATCTTCGCCTCGCATTGCTTGCACATAGGGCCCACCATTTTGCAAACTGTGAGTAAGTTAGCGAGTTATATTGTTTTAACCAATTACTTGCGTCCAAATATTAGCCAATAGCACGGACATATAATGATGGTATTTTTTATCGATCAAAAACATTAAATCTACTCTATTTTTTTAATATTTGGGGGGTTATCAGATAAATATTACGGATTAGTATTCAGTAGGGTTTGCCCTTAATTAGTAATACTTTCAGAATATTAACACAAATACATACTTTACATGCAATAAAAGTGACTAAAATCACTATGTACCGTGCGTGCATGCATTCATCAGGTGCGGTGCACGGGAGTAGGTAGCGCAATGACCGTGCAGCCGCGCGCCTTCATCGCACGGTGGCAGTGGTGAGTGTCAGGTGAAATAAAAAGATATATATTCGCAAAGTCCCTACAGAAAGCGCTGGTCGTGAAGCCTACTTTAATATTGTAAAATACTATCGTCTCTAATTTAGAAAGTCTGTGGAAAATAGCATCGCAGAGCTCTTACAAATGCGGTCTGTGAAGCTTATTTTAATAATAACAATACTATTACTATCGTCTTTACTTTGAAAAGTGTGGAAAATAACATCCCAGAGCTCTTACAAAATACTGGTCTGTGAAGTCTACATTAAAAAATAAATATCTCTATTTGAGAAGTGTGCAGAGCTCTTAGAAAATAAAGTGGTTACTATGCCCGATTTGCGGTACATACGACAGGTTTTGCGTGGCTAAATGTAAATATGCCATCATCTGCGCAGCTCGCCTGGCTGTTTGTATCCAATCGATGTGTTTCGTTCTCGGCAGAAATGTTTACACGGTGGTGGGGGCTTTTCCTCCCAGAACTGAACCGCTTTTGGGCCGTTCTCGCAGGGCTATACAGCGCCCGCACGATGTCTCGTCCGCTGATTGTACAGAACACGTATCCTTTACTGTAGCTTCCCGCAGCAGACGCAGCGCACCCGGGTCATCCGCCGTATACCGCTGCGGGTTCAGCAGAAGCGGGTCAATTTTCGCCTCGCATTGCTTACACATAGGGCCCACCATTTTGCAAACTGTGAGTAAGTTAGCGAATTATATTGTTTTAACCAATTACTTGCGTCCAAATATTAGCCAATAGCACGGAAATATAAGGCTGGTATTTATTATTAAACAAAATATTAAACTGCTTTATTATGTAATATTTTGCTTTGCTTTAATAGTAATACTATCAGATATTTAAACAAATACATACTTTACATGCAATAAAAGTGACTAAAATCACTATGTACCGTGCGCGCATGCATTCATCAGGTGCGGTGCACGGGAGCAGATAGCGCAATGACCGTGCAGCCGCGCGCCTTCATCGCACGGTGGCAGTGGTGAGTGTCAGGTGAAGTAAAAAGATATATATTCGCAAAGTCCCTACAGAAAGCGCTGGTCGTGAAGCCTACTTTAATATTGTAAAATACTATCGTCTCTAATTTAGAAAGTCTGTGGAAAATAGCATCGCAGAGCTCTTACAAATGCGGTCTGTGAAGCTTATTTTAATAATAACAATACTATTACTATCGTCTTTACTTTGAAAAGTGTGGAAAATAACATCCCAGAGCTCTTACAAAATACTGGTCTGTGAAGTCTACATTAAAAAATAAATATCTCTATTTGAGAAGTGTGCAGAGCTCTTAGAAAATAAAGTGGTTACTATGCCCGATTTGCGGTACATACGACAGGTTTTGCGTAGCTAAATGTAAATATGCCATCATCTGCGCAGCTCGCCTGGCTGTTTGTATCCAATCGATGTGTTTCGTTCTCGGCAGAAATGTTTACAGAGTGGTGGGGGCTTTTCCTCCCAGAACTGAACCGCTTTTGGGCCGTTCTCGCAGGCTATACAGCGCCGCACGATGTCTCGTCCGCTGATTGTACAGAACACGTAGCCTTACTGTAGCTTCCCACAGCAGACGCAGCGCACCCGGGCATCCGTCGTAGACCGCTGCGGGTTCAGCAGAAGCGGGTCAATCTTCGCCTCGCATTGCTTACACATAGGGCCCACCATTTTGCAAACTGTGAGTAAGTTAGCGAATTATATTGTTTTAACCAATTACTTGCGTCCAAATATTAGCCAATAGCACGGAAATATAAGGCTGGTATTTATTATTAAACAAAATATTAAACTGCTTTATTATGTAATATTTTGCTTTGCTTTAATAGTAATACTATCAGATATTTAAACAAATACATACTTTACATGCAATAAAAGTGACTAAAATCACTATGTACCGTGCGCGCATGCATTCATCAGGTGCGGTGCACGGGAGCAGATAGCGCAATGACCGTGCAGCCGCGCGCCTTCATCGCACGGTGGCAGTGGTGAGTGTCAGGTGAAGTGAAAAGATATATATTCGCAAAGTCCCTACAAAAAGCGCTGGTCGTGAAGCCTACTTTAATATTAAAAAATACTATCGTCTCTAATTTAGAAAGTCTGTGGAAAATAGCATCGCAGAGCTCTTACAAATGCGGTCTGTGAAGCTTATTTTAATAATAACAATACTATTAATATCGTCTTTACTTTGAAAAGTGTGGTGAAAATAACATGCCAGAGCTCTTACAAAATACTGGTCTGTGAAGTCTACATTAAAAAATAAATATCTCTATTTGAGAAGTGTGCAGAGCTCTTAGAAAATAAAGTGGTTACTATGCCCGATTTGCAGTACATACGACAGGTTTTGCGTAGCTAAATGTAAATATGCCATCATCTGCGCAGCTTGCCTGGCTGTTTGTATCCAATCGATGTGCTTCGTTCTCTGCAGAAATGTTTATATCACGTCCAATCGCGAGGGCGATCGACGGTCTGATCATGCGACAGATCCAGTCAGTGTCGCAGGTCGGTAGGTATTGCCCAATCAGGGCGCGAGTCGATTGTGTGACGCTTTTGGATATATTTGTAATTTTGGCATAGTTAGGTCGAGTCAGAAACGTAGGCGCGGTCGGTACGATGGGAAGAAACTGTATTAGAAAGGCCGAGTGTAGCCATGCGAGAAGGCAGAGAAAAGCAGCAAGAAAGGAAACGGACGGACTTATTGACAGACGGAGAGGAATTAACTTTAGTAAGTAGGCTGGATCCAAAATGGAAAAATAAGTAGGTGCGTTTTTCAAAAATAAGTAGATTGACACCAAAAATATAATGCATCATTGCTAAAACCAAATAATCAAATTTAGAATGACCGTTTAAAATTTAAGAACATATATCAAAGTCTTAAAAGTAATATCGTACGATTCGCACAAGGCCACACAGGCCCAATCGTACGATCATACTTATTATTGCTACTGTTGGTACTGCCTAGTATTTCCAGTGGAACTCACACCCAGGAAACATTGTCCACTTGATCGAGCTAAAAGAAGACATGACCGTTCTACAGCCAGTCCGTTTCGCAACTTCTCCTGGCCAATCAGTTTTTAAACCCCATCGCCTTGCCAGGACGAGGTGCTCACGACCCTTCATTAATCATTTTTTGAGCTCTCGCAAAGACTGATTACGTGCACTGTTAGCCAAGCCAAAATGTCGGAGACTGCAAACGTGTCACCATTATCTGCAAGAGACCAGCTAACGTCATGTAACACAAGGAGTCGAGACGATACACCTGCACCGTTGAATGTGGCTGTACCTAGCACCACTACTTCCGAGAAATCGAATGCATCAAAGTCGAAGAGCAGAACACCTGATCGTCACGAATCGTTGCGCGTTAGTTGTGTTGAGCTGGAGGATGTTTCAATTCTCCGAAACCTGGGGTTACTACGAAGTGACTTGAACGTGGGTCTGGAACGAAACGACATGGATCCGTTGTCGATCGAGGGAATAACCTTGCACCAGAGTCATTTGGAACGAAAGCGGTACTGCTACAACGATGTCGAGAGTTTGCTAGTAAAGCTGGGTTTTCCATTCGTGTCGCGACAAATAGCTTTCGCAAGATGAAGAAGGAGGGTAATGCCAGATATGAGTGCAAAGTGTTAAACGGTCAGCAGCAACTGACGCCTGGCACAACTCCCTCTTGTCCATTTTTCATCACGGTGTATGGAATTCGAGACGAATGGAAAGTTACCAAGATGTGTATAGCTCACGACCACTACCGCCACGTTGGTTTTCAAGGGGATTCATTCGTGGAAGGTGATCTAGCAACATCAGGTCTGCGTCAGCACAACCGTGATATGTCTTTCGCGACAATTTGCGGAATTGTTGAGCGCGAAATGCTTCCGGCCTACAGCGACGACTGGGCATCCGTGAAGGGTAAAGCTATTCTCGAATTCCTTCTCAGCAAAAACATTGAATCGAATCGTCAGACCGCTTCCCGGATCAAGCGTCAGCTGACGGATGTATTACAAGGAAACATGGAAGAAAGTTATCAGAAATTGGAGTCATATCAGTCTGTTGTGGCGACAGAGAATCCTGGTTCACACTATGGCTTTGAAAAACATTCAAACGGCGTTTTCAAACGAGCGTGTTTTTTTTCGAGTTCCTGTTTGAAGGCATTGCAGACATGTCGTCGTATCATTGGTCTGGATGGAACTCACCTTAAAAAGAAAATGAACAAGCGAGGTGTGTTTCTCCTAGCTACGGCTAAAGACTTAAATGGCCACTTAATTGTTTTCGGGCTGGGATTGGTCGACCAAGAGGATGGTCTGAACTGGCGCTGGTTTGTATAGCACATGCAAGAAGCCATCGGTGGATCTGGTGGAGAGCCCTGGAAACCTGCATTTCTATCGGACCGACAGAAGGGTCTGTTGTCCGCAGTTTCCGAATTGTATCCTGGTTGTGGTCATCGCGTATGCGTTCGTCATGTCATTACGAACGTGGAAAAGAAAACCTCCTCGCTGGCGCCTGGCGAGAGAGCCTTGATTTTTCAGATGGCACGCAGTGAATGCGAGAAAGATTACGACTTCTACAGCTCAAAGCTGGCTGATACACGCCCTCAAGCAGCCGAGTATTTGAGGAAGATTATGAAAGAACACTGGGTCACGTATGCATTCAGCGAAACGTACGAGCAACCGACGTATGACGAGGTTACCTCCAATTTATCGGAATCGGCTAACCAGTGGCTTGGAAATGCTTGTCGGTCTGCATACCCAATGAACGCGTTCGAGCAATACTTCGTGAAAGTCGTAGAACTCTTCGCATCTCGCCGCAAAGAAACTACTCGTTTAATCAAGAATGTCGGTGAACTTCAACACTCAAATACCGGTGGGGCTTGTGCAAAGGATGGTGAGACCGATGCTAGCTCTTCAATATCTTACGACCAGCTGGCACCATTCCACAAGGACAACCTGAAAAAGATGCTTGCCGTTTCAAAAAGTCTTAAGATTCTTCCCTGTTTGAGCGGCCAATATATGGTGCGCTTTACGGACGTCAGCCAGAGATTGGATCACGTTCACTTATGGCGAACGGTAAACTTGGTTGAGAAGGAGTGCACATGTAGACGGTGGCAAGACACAAAATTCCCATGCATTCACGCCTTAAAAGCGGCCGTGTATCATGGCATGCACATTACTGAATTGTTTGACTGGGACAACCACACATCTGTGACCTATCACTCAACGTATTTTCACCAATTCGTTCTATCGCCTGGGGGAAGCAGAATTGTACGAGACGATCATCTCTTCGTTCCAGCGGTTAATGTGCCACCAGAGGAACTGGGCAAGCGAGGACGAAAACCGGGGCCTCCGTCGAAGCACAAACGCAAATCACACAGACCGGGATCCGCAGTAACACCTACAGTTACAATGACACAGTAGGTCTCGAGCGCTGTACCCAAAGAGATACTAAAGGCTAAACTGTGCGACTCGTACGGCTGAGACTTTTGGTCGAAATCGTACGATTAATAACTGAGCAAGATCGTACGACCTAGATTTTTTTAGAAACCCAAAAATATAAACCTGATTGATTAATTTTCATAATCTATGTATTGTATGTCTATTCAGTTAATATATTTGGTGCTTTCAGATTTAATTTCAAAATGGTACTTATATAATTTCTTATAAAATTAAAATTGAGATCTGCTATATAAAAAAAGGCAAGGAAATTTACATCTGAATAACCCCACGGCATTGCGGGCACAGAGGTGTGTTCTGCTCGCTGAGTGCATGGGCGACAAGTGCTGACATACAATCTCTGCATGCAGCGTGTAGGCAATTTGGCGGGGTTACCGGATTCTCAAGGACACCCAAGCAAATGGGGCAGTTGTTGGAGGTGGCAGTATCCTCGTCTCTGCGGGGCATGTCATCATCGTCATCAGATATTACGATGATGACAGGAGCCGCAGGCTGCACACGCCGCGATCTTTTTGTTGCTGGAGGTTCTTCAAGCGGTGGAGAGGGGGGCTCTGTTGGTGTCGACTCTCTTAATTCCGCGACAGGATATGGTACTGCTTCTGGAACTGAGCTCGTAGAGCCCTGGATGGGTGGAGAATCTTGATGCTGGACCAACCGCAGCGCAAGCTGCTCGAGAGCCCCACGACGAGCTCTTGAAAATCGACGGTCGTAAGCAAGCTTGGCTGCTCGAGCTTCCTGAAGTCGGCGGGCCTTGAGAGTCGGGTCATGCTGCTCCAGGCAGACTTGGCGACCGACATGCTTTCTGAGGCTATGTGCTGACAGAACTCGACCGCAAACAGGGCAAGCGACTCGCTCGGACATCGTAGATAGATTAATAAACCTGCTTACATCGATGACTTTTTGTTGTGTTGCTTCATCGTCTTGTAATACGTATTAATATCTGATCTAACCCTCAACTTCTTATTCCTAATTATACCTACTTACAAGTAGGTTGGTCAACCTACTTATTTTTCCATTTTGGACCCAATCTACTTGCTAAAGTTAATTCCTCACAGACGGACGGACGGAGCGGGAAAAAATGTGCTTTGCAGATGGAATGTCGCTCCATTTTATGGCTTATATCGAGCATGATCGACGCATTAAAAATGCATTTAAAGGAGATGGGAAAAGGCAGACATGGAATTATTTATTTAGCGCTCGAATTGCGTTTTCAAATACGCAGAACGGATCGATTTCAAGGAGATGGATAGGATTTATCTCGAGATCCATCTCGTGCGCTCGATGTAGCCTGTCGTAGCTCGATTTATTGGCCTCCTTATTATACACTCCTGGACACAACTATACGGTCACCTCGTCGAGTGCCCATAACTCAGTCATTTTTTATTATTTGACGAAACGGTTTTCACACAAGTTTCAAAAATCACAAATGTTTCTTTCTTATATAGGTTTTTGTATTGGGCCGATGGTGTCCGTAAATTGTGTCCAGTTTGACAAATCTTTTTTGTATTTGAGCCTCCTTATAAAGTGCAAAAACGCGATCGTTATTTTGCCGTGATAATTATGGCGTAGTTTTAATCCCTTTTCGATCATCATTATTTCCACGACGCTTCTAATTCCATCCTAATTATGGGCTATCCATCAGCAGCAGAATTGGTATGGCAATACTGAGACTGATATAGATGAATATCTAATCCCGCCCAATTGAAGATTATACAAGCCGTTTGGCGGGCTGAAACCCGCCGTTCTACCATCATGAATGCATATTTGGGGGCTAGGGGAAGTCTCACAATCTCAGGCAATTTAGCTATAAATGAAGGTTGCTCGTCTTTTTATGGATCTAATTACACCTGAATTAACAGTTCACCCGCCAAAGTAGGTGAAAGGCACATTAAGTGAAAATGACAATAGCATTGACAAGCACAGTATATGTAGTTTATTCAATTTTCTGGAAATTATTTCAGAGCTAAGGAAACAATTAAAGGTTTTAGAGTATGTACTGTTAATTTGAAAGAGGAGAATTAGTGGAGGTTGAAAATTTTGCTTTAAAATATGGCCAGTCACCGTAGTTGCAATAAAACCATAGGGCCTATGATAGACTACCCTAGGTTCCGTGCGGAACATTGAACTTAATCAGCGGTGACACAATTTTGGTTGCGTTTAATGGCATTGTCTCGCACTTGCTAAGCAAAAAAACAGAATTAGCCAAATTCAAAGTATACACTGCCCGTAAGTGAAATGGACGTCATAGTATGAACGATAGTGAGCAGGTTCAGCTGAAATTTCCTTTTTTTCGTAAAAAGGAAAGCCAGAACTGCTTCCCAGAAATATAAAGCTTAGCAATAACAATACATGTAGTTTCATATTCTCAATACTTTACAATGCAAATAGTGTTTTCGGGTAATTAATATAGTCTAATGCATAGGTAGTGACATCCCAAAATGGGGCGATTTGACATTGCACGGACCGAATAAGATTTTGCAGTGTTGTTTGAATTTCATTGCGCATAATTTGAATTTAACTGTTAACTTTGTGATTTACGAGTAAAACTTACATTTATTATAACATTGAATTGGCTAGAGGAAGGGCGAGAATCTCTGCGCCATTTTGGCGCGAACTTTGCGCTTGCGTAAGTAGCTCAACCATGGTTTGTTTGGCGTCGTGCCGTACAAGCACTACTCAAGGGAGGCGCGTGGGTGCATTTTACAGGTAGCCCAGAAGGAACAGAAGTACGGAGTGGCGATCAGCCGTGAAACCGTGCGGTAAGCTCTTGACAGCCAATACTATTCGCTTGGAATTAACGGTTATGCGTAATCTAGCTGCCATAGACGATCAAATCACCCTTTACTTCGCAATCGCGCTATACGCATTCATTTAATGTATATTCCTCCTAAGACTCCTATATGGATACCAAATTCTGGATCTCTTATATATGCCGTCCAAAGGCGGCAAATCGAGGACATCCTCCACATATCTAGTTCAACATAGCTATGCCTTACCCCTTACTTCCCACTTCGGAGGCGTTCAGCAAATTGGGCCCGATATACATGTATTGACTGTTAAGTAGGGCTGTTTTGTACATTGCAGCACAAAAGGGTTTCTTGCTCTTGCATTCAGCATTTTATTACGTAAAGAGCCCAAACCAACGAGGCATCACTGATGAGAGTTCGGGTGGATTTGTCGAGTCATCCGAGATCCCGCAAGAATTCAATGACCTCGTACGGCTCACACCGCGTGAGGCTTGCCAGCTCAGGCTTCAGCATTCGTCTTTGACGTGGAATCCGTATTTAGTCACAAAAAATAGTCCGAGCTGAGTTTTCATTTTACAGAATTGACCACGTCATGACCAATTGTAACGCGTTTCGCTTAAGAAAATAACTCGAACACACGGATAGGGAAGCTGGCACTTCCTAAACTGTTTGTCGCCGAGTAAATTCAATTCTGCGGAAAGCAAGCGCATGGGCTCTGCTTTCTCGTGCCTATCTGTTCTTCCTATCCAGTACTATAGGGTTGCCGTTGCCTAGCTTCACGTTGAACACTCTAGTGAGTTACAAGTGCCATATGGACTGATGCACGCATGCAAGAGTCTATTGCGTGTGTACAAGGCTTGCCTTGCCATTTCACACTACAGAATCAGTTATTTATAGTGCTGTTAGTTTAAAAATTAGTGTTTTAATACGTTTTTTTAAGTACGTTGTGTAGTACACTAAGGGCCGTTCTTAGCCGATTTCTTGCAAGTGGATGAGAGTTAAGGTGGATGGTACTTTTTGTGCTTGATTCGGCTAAGAACAAACTTAAAACTAGTGGATGGCCTTAGTGGCTAAGGATGAAGGAGGGGTGGTTGACATCTAATATTAGCTTATAACTGCGATGTATCACTTTGATCGCTTTGCATTTGTTCTCTTCCACTATCGCAACGAAATGCGCACACCCAGCAAGAGCATAGCGATCACTCGTCGTCTTCGCGATCGAGCCAACGTCCAAACGATACTGCTGCTGTTCGTTCTATTGCAAGCACGAGCACGGAACTCGCGCTACTCGCGTCATCGCATCGATGTTGATCTCGAAATTGAGATGCTGTTGAATGAAAACATGTTCGAGCGAACCTTTCGAATGACTGCCGACAGTTTTTCGTGCCTGTTGGGGCTCTTAACACCAAATATTGAGGTTAATAGACAGCAATCTGCCAACTCGAGCGGGAAAGAACCAATATCGCCTCCACTTATGCTCATGACGTTATTTAGCTGGTGGTTCGTATCTTGATATTCGCCGTACTGTAGGAATTAGTGGATCTTCTTACTACCGTGTCATTAACGAGACAATGTTCGCGATTCTCGGTCTACGAGAACGAAAATCGTATTTCCTGATTCTGAATCGGACAGAGAGGTTGTGATGAACGACGTTAAGGCTATCAGCTCCAGTGGAACAATAAACGGTTGTCGGTTGCGTAGACGGATAGCTATGTGCTATTAAGGCGCCTTCAGCTGAAGACGCAAATGGTACTTCGCACGCTTTACCGGTTAGGAACTAATTACATGTACCGCCTTTTATTTAGCTCTTAGTTTCAGGCGGATTCGGTATGAACCAGTATTACCGATATATTATGTTTACGTGTCTTGTCGCAGATTTTACTGAGCCCAAAATGTGAACCCTTGCGCTCACAGTTTCAACCAGCAACTGTC
>NW_003303662.1:112614-115172 GCF_000142945.1 Phytophthora infestans T30-4 | reverse complement strand
TTCAGCTCCTGTTTGAAGGCATTGCAGACATGTCGTCGTATCATTGGTCTGGATGGAACTCACCTTAAAAAGGAAATGAACAAGCGAGGTGTGTTTCTCCTAGCTACGGCTAAAGACTTAAATGGCCACTTAATTGTTTTCGGGCTGGGATTGGTCGACCAAGAGGATGATCTGAACTGGCGCTGGTTTGTACAGCACATGAAAGAAGCCATCGGTGGATCTGGTGGAGAGCCCTGGAAACCTGCATTTCTATCGGACCGACAGAAGGGTCTGCTGTCCGCAGTTTCCAAATTGTATCCTGGTTGTGGTCATCGCGTATGCGTTCGTCATGTCATTACGAACGTGGAAAAGAAAACCTCCTCGCTGGCGCCTGGCGAGAGAGCCTTGATTTTTCAGATGGCACGCAGTGAATGCAAGAAAGATTACGACTTCTACAGCTCAAAGCTGGCTGATACACGCCCTCAAGCAGCCGAGTATCTGAGGAAGATTATGAAAGAACACTGGGTCACGTATGCATTCAGCGAAACGTACGAGCAACCGACGTATGACGAGATTACCTCCTATTTATCGGAATCGGCTAACCAGTGGCTTGGAAATGCTTGTCGGTCTGCATACCCAATGAACGCGTTCGAGCAATACTTCGTGAAAGTCGTAGAACTCTTCGCATCTCGCCGCAAAGAAACTACTCGTTTAATCAAGAATGTCGGTGAACTTCAACACTCAAATACCGGTGGGGCTTGTGCAAAGGATGGTGAGACCGATGCTAGCTCTTCAATATCTTACGACCAGCTGGCACCATTCCACAAGGACAACCTGAAAAAGATGCTTGCCGTTTCAAAAAGTCTTAAGATTCTTCCCTGTTTGAGCGGCCAATATATGGTGCGCTTTACGGACGTCAGCCAGAGATTGGATCACGTTCACTTATGGCGAACGGTAAACTTGGTTGAGAAGGAGTGCACATGTAGACGGTGGCAAGACACAAAATTCCCATGCATTCACGCCTTAAAAGCGGCCGTGTATCATGGCATGCACATTACTGAATTGTTTGACTGGGACAACCACACATCTGTGACCTATCACTCAACGTATTTTCACCAATTCGTTCCGGGCGTGAGTTCAAGCAGAATTGTACGAGACGATCATCTCTTCGTTCCAGCGGGTTAATGTGCCACCAGAGGAACTGGGCAAGCGAGGACGAAAACCGGGGCCTCCGTCGAAGCACAAACGCAAATCACACAGACCCGGGATCCGCAGTTACACCTACAGCAAAATGACACAGTAGGTCTCGAGCGCTGTACCCAAAGAGATACTAAAGGCTAAACTGTGCGACTCGTACGGCTGAGACTTTTGGTCGAAATCGTACGATTAATAACTGAGCAAGATCGTACGACCTAGATTTTTTTAGAAACCCAAAAATGTAAACCTGATTAATTAATTTTCATAATCTATGTATTGTATGTCTATTCAGTTAATATATTTGGTGCTTTCAGATTTAATTTCAAAATGGTACTTATATAATTTCTTATAAAATTAAAATTGAGATCTGCTATATAAAAAAAGGCAAGGAAATTCACATCTGAATAACCCCACGGCATTGCGGGCACAGAGGTGTGTTCTGCTCGCTGAGTGCATGGGCGACAAGTGCTGACATACAATCTCTGCATGCAGCGTGTAGGCAATTTGGCGGGGTTACCGGATTCTCAAGGACACCCAAGCAAATGGGGCAGTTGTTGGAGGTGGCAGTATCCTCGTCTCTGCGGGGCATGTCATCATCGTCATCAGATATTACGATGATGACAGGAGCCGCAGGCTGCACACGCCGCGATCTTCTTGTTGCTGGAGGTTCTTCAAGCGGTGGAGAGGGGGGCTCTGTTGGTGTCGACTCTCTTAATTCCGCGACAGGATATGGTACTGCTTCTGGAACTGAGCTCGTAGAGCCCTGGATGGGTGGAGAATCTTGATGCTGGACCAACCGCAGCGCAAGCTGCTCGAGAGCCCCACGACGAGCTCTTGAAAATCGACGGTCGTAAGCAAGCTTGGCTGCTCGAGCTTCCTGAAGTCGGCGGGCCTTGAGAGTCGGGTCATGCTGCTCCAGGCAGACTTGGCGACCGACATGCTTTCTGAGGCTATGTGCTGACAGAACTCGACCGCAAACAGGGCAAGCGACTCGCTCGGACATCGTAGATAGATTAATAAACCTGCTTTACATCGATGACTTTTTGGTTGTGTTGCTTCATCGTCTTGTAATACGTATTAAATATCTGATCTAACCCTCAACTTCTTATTCCTAATTATACCTACTTACAAGTAGGTTTGCTCAAACCTACCTTATTTTCCCATTTTGGGCACCCCAATCCTACTTTGCTAAAGGTTAATTTCCTCCACAGACCGGACGGGACGGGAGCCGGGAAAAATTGTGCTTTTGGCAGGATGGAAATGGTCGGCTCCCATTTTATGGCCTTATATCCGAGCCATGGAAGCCGACGCCATTTGAAAAATTGCATTTAAAGGGGAAGATGCGATAAGGGGCCAGCACCTTTGGGAATTTATTTTATTTT
>NW_003303662.1:110332-111446 GCF_000142945.1 Phytophthora infestans T30-4 | reverse complement strand
TACACCAAATTCAAAGTATACACTGCCCGTAAGTGAAATGGACGTCATAGTATGAACGATAGTGAGCAGGTTCAGCTGAAATTTCCTTTTTTTCGTAAAAAGGAAAGCCAGAACTGCTTCCCAGAAATATAAAGCTTAGCAATAACAATACATGTAGTTTCATATTCTCAATACTTTACAATGCAAATAGTGTTTTCGGGTAATTAATATAGTCTAATGCATAGGTAGTGACATCCCAAAATGGGGCGATTTGACATTGCACGGACCGAATAAGATTTTGCAGTGTTGTTTGAATTTCATTGCGCATAATTTGAATTTAACTGTTAACTTTGTGATTTACGAGTAAAACTTACATTTATTATAACATTGAATTGGCTAGAGGAAGGGCGAGAATCTCTGCGCCATTTTGGCGCGAACTTTGCGCTTGCGTAAGTAGCTCAACCATGGTTTGTTTGGCGTCGTGCCGTACAAGCACTACTCAAGGGAGGCGCGTGGGTGCATTTTACAGGTAGCCCAGAAGGAACAGAAGTACGGAGTGGCGATCAGCCGTGAAACCGTGCGGTAAGCTCTTGACAGCCAATACTATTCGCTTGGAATTAACGGTTATGCGTAATCTAGCTGCCATAGACGATCTAATCACCCTTTACTTCGCAATCGCGCTATACGCATTCATTTAATGTATATTCCTCCTAAGACTCCTATATGGATACCAAATTCTGGATCTCTTATATATGCCGTCCAAAGGCGGCAAATCGAGGACATCCTCCACATATCTAGTTCAACATAGCTATGCCTTACCCCTTACTTCCCACTTCGGAGGCGTTCAGCAAATTGGGCCCGATATACATGTATTGACTGTTAAGTAGGGCTGTTTTGTACATTGCAGCACAAAAGGGTTTCTTGCTCTTGCATTCAGCATTTTATTACGTAAAGAGCCCAAACCAACGAGGCATCACTGATGAGAGTTCGGGTGGATTTGTCGAGTCATCCGAGATCCCGCAAGAATTCAATGACCTCGTACGGCTCACACCGCGTGAGGCTTGCCAGCTCAGGCTTCAGCATTCGTCTTTGACGGGGAATCCGTATTTAGGCACAAAAAATAGTCCGAGCTGAG
>NW_003303662.1:70090-108807 GCF_000142945.1 Phytophthora infestans T30-4 | reverse complement strand
TTGATAATCAAAAGGTACTTACTCGTACCAAAACTTTCACCCAGGAAAAGAAAATCCCAATTGATGGCTCCATTACGGACATCTGAGCGAAATAAAGGTCCCCAGGGACGTGGGATTACTCCTCCCCCTTTCACATGATGACAAAGTAAGCAGCTCCTCAAAAACCGCCGTCCTCGCTCCGTCATATTGTTGAAAATGAAGATTCTCTTTATGTGGTTCAGCATGACAGCCTCTCCACGATGACCCTGTGGACCGCAGTGTGAGACGATGAAAAGTCGCTGTATGAGGCTGCTTGCTGCCTCCGGTATCCATATTTTCCCTGTCAATCTGTATACATCATCCTCACTCGATGTACACGCTCTTGGTCTACCATCAGCGTGTGCTTTCTGAGTGTTGGCGATCTCCCGGAGCGTAGGCCATACAAACGAGTCCGTGTCAAGTGGTCTCAGAATCGGGCGTTTCGTTTCTTTTTCTTGCATGCGAGTCACTCTCTTGAAACGGTTAACTGCTGTCTGTTGTGCGCCACCCCAACGAGACACCAGATCGGCCCATACGTTTTGTTCTCCCTCGATATGAGCTATAGTATACCGATACTCTGCCAACTTTAATGACCATCGAAGCAACTTGCCTCGAGCATGCTTCTTTAATTCCGGACTTGGAGCAAACAGATATATCAGATTGCGATGATCACAAAAAATCTTAAAACCCGAGGGTCTCAACAATAAGTAGTACAGATCGTCACAAGCTGCCACTATTGGATATGCCTCTTTCTCTGTGACCGACCAATGTAGCTGTGCCCCAGTGAATGTTCCCCCTTTGCATGTCAACAGCTCATGCTTCTGTTCAGTGACACTTTTTTCGGCATCCCAATTTTCCACTTGCGTCAGAATGGCTGACCACCCCCCGTCGGATGCATCACAAAATAAAGCGAACGTCGCTTCATCCTTCGGGTGGGCCAGCATTGCTGTGCTGGCCAAAAGCTGTTTGACTTGGTTAAAACTGTCGAGCTCTGAGCTGCTTAACCGCAGTGAAATTCCCGCTGCTACTCTCTTTGTTTTTCGCTTTCCTTCTAGCGCTTGATCTAAACGTTGCTGTAGCGGATGGATAGCTCGGGCGTAGTTGACTAGACTATCCCTCATCCAGTTCGAAGCACATATGAACTGCTGTAATTCCCCTGCCGTCGTTGGAGGAGGCATAGTTGACAATGCTTCTACTCGTTTTGGGTCATGCGAGATACCTTCCTCAGAAATAACCTTGCCACACCATGTCACTGATTTCTGATACAAACATGTCTTAGTCACGCTGAATTTCAATCCATAGTAAGCCATCTTATCAAACAACATCTCCATTGCCTTCAGATACTCTTCAATAGTGTCCGCATACAAAAGCAGGTCATCAATCCATATCAACAATGAGTCGTAAAGTAGATCAGCAAAACAACCCTCCATTGTGGCTTGAAAATGAAGGGCTGCATCACAACTACCTTGTGGCACTCTAGTCGGAGTGAAAATTCCTTCATCAGTTGCGTAAGATAAAATCTCTTGGCTCTCTTTCGCAAGTGGCAGCTGCCAAAAACCCTTGATAAAATCAAAAAGTCCATAATGTTTCTTGCGTCGAGCGTTATGCAGCTTGGCGTCGAGATTTGGCATGACCCCCGCTATCGGCTCTGTTATAGCATTCACTGGCTTGTAGTCATTGGCCTGTCGGAACTCATATGTGCCTGGCTTCCGCACTGGTAACGCAGGACACGCCCATCGACTGCTCTGGTTCCGATACACCCACCCAAGTTCCACCAACTTGCTGTTAAATTCACGCATGAATTTGCTTTGAGCTGGCGAATACTTTCTTGCTTTGCATCTGTACGGTCGTGCTCCTTCTTTCAATCGGAGTTCGTATGCAGGTACTCGTGCAGGAGGATCATTTCGAAGATCAATCCGCCAAATGTCATGTTTCCGCACTAATTCTTCCAATTCTCGTCGAAACTCTACTGGAAACCCTGCCTGAATCGCGTCATCGACCAATGTTCCCAGTTGCTCCAAAATCCCCGACAGATCTGGGTGCTCGGTGCGTTTGTCCTCGACATTCTCGTACGGATCACAAATCTCATCTACTTGTGGCTGTGCCAGCTGCTCAAGTAGCCTACAATAAATTCTTCGTCATCATCCTCAATGACTAGACATTCAATAGGTTTCTGAGGCTCCACAACACCCGCGGCCGTTCCAAGTTGGATAGCCAGATCTACAGCTCTGCCAGCCTTGACCCAATGCCCCCCAACCGCACGACCCTTAATAGGTGTCCTCAGTTTTCTTATCGGCACTTCGCTGCCTGTCGCTGCGTTCAGCTTTTCCACGGCCCTGAAACTGATCAAACACCGAGTTGACCCAGTGTCAGCGCAGTAAGGCATTCGTAGGACACCATTCACAAGAATAGTGCCTGCCGTATTTCAGCTGTCCTCACGCAGGCGCTTCATGTTTGCCCCGTTCTGTTTTCCTTTGCTCTTATGGTATTCCTTGGGTAGGTCCCTTTTTTCTGCATCAGTCGCAATCGGACACTTAGATACCCAATGAGATCCTCCGCACTTCAAACACCCCTTATCAGGCACGGATGCGGTCGATTTGGGTCTTGCATTCTGAGTTGGCTGCTTTTTCTCAAATTGCGAGTCTGATTTGCGTCTATCGCTCTTGTTTTTCCATTCACCATGTCGTTCAGTTTCGACACGGCGCTTTTGTTTATTGTGGTGGGTATGTCTCACGCTCTGTGTGTCCTCGGAGGTTTTCTGTCGCTTGGACTTTCGAAATTCTCTGTCTTGCTCCAAAGCCTTGGCCAAAATCACATCATGCAACTTGCACTCGTTGGTCTTGGCTTCCGGTGATTGGTACCGCAATGCATTTCTTATCTCCTCCTTCAACGCATCAGGTGAGATTGAGTCGACCAACAGAATGCACTTCTCCTTTACTCCCGTTTCCGAATCAAAGCAGGCTTGTAACCCGTGCTCTTCAATGATTCGATCACAGGACATGAAATATTGCAATACCCGCTCGTTCACATCACTCTCCTTCAGATCTAAACGAAGTTCCTTCTTAAAAAGAGCTTGAATGTCTGGGAGCGTGTGGTTCTTCACAGAGCTGATGATGTGTCGATTTCAACGCGTAACCTTGCGTCATCGACATCTTCAACTGCGATTTGCCACTGAGACGGCACCAAGTCTCAAGTAGCTTCCTGTCAAACGAGTCCTTCACTGACCTAGTGACAGTGTCGTAGTCCTCTCCACTAGTCAGACAACGGGCTCTCATGACGTCCTCGTAGACCTTTCTCTCGGTGCGCCATTGAACCAGAGCGGCGTGTGAGGTTGATGTTATGTCCGGGGGTAGCACAGGTGTGAAAATTGGTAGTCCCCCACCCTGCTCTCGGTCCTGCCCAGTACTGTTCTCCTTGCGAGATCTGGTCTCCATTTCTTCAGTGAAACGTTTCTCACTAAAGTCGACTTTGTAACGCGTTTCGCTTAAGAAAATAACTCGAACACACGGATAGGGAAGCTGGCACTTCCTAAACTGTTTGTCGCCGAGTAAATTCAATTCTGCGGAAAGCAAGCGCATGGGCTCTGCTTTCTCGTGCCTATCTGTTCTTCCTATCCAGTACTATAGGGTTGCCGTTGCCTAGCTTCACGTTGAACACTCTAGTGAGTTACAAGTGCCATATGGACTGATGCACGCATGCAAGAGTCTATTGCGTGTGTACAAGGCTTGCCTAGCCATTTCACACTACACCAATGCACGAAACAACCTTACTGTTATTAATAAGTATAAAATTTCGAAAGGCATTCCTGCAACAATAATCCATACCATAAAATCTCCGACCTCCGACAACCTCCGACCTGTACATAAATGGCGGCACATCTAAGTCAGTAACTCTTAAAACAAATATATTAAGTTTTTTTTTAACTGTGGGCCACATTGAAAATGTATTCACAAATAAAAAGGAGTGGGCGGTAGCAGTGCAGCGGTGGCAGGGTGGTGGCAGGGCGGCGGCAGAGCGGCAGGGCGGTGGCAGTGCGGCAGAGCGACGGCAGTGCGGCAGTGTCGTGGCGGTGGCAGTGCGGCAGTGTCGTGGCGGTGGCAGTGCGGCAGGGCGGTGCACAGGAGGCAGCGAGTCGATGTGCTCAAGAATTAATAAGGCAATACATGTACATTTAATTGACGCTTGCTACATAATGCTCTACGCAATATAAAAATAATGGATCTCCACGCAGGGATGTTGCATGTGTTGTTCCTAATGACGAGCAAGCTCCCTGTGGCGTTGCTACCCACCTCTTCTAAAATTTACTACTACATAATGGCATATTAATAATAAGTAAGATTTAAAACTAATGTGTGGTAATGATTGCACTGGTCGGAGAAGTCGGAGAAATGACTTTATGCATATGATATGCCTACATATTGAAATTTGTAAGAGCATATCCATATTTCCTGAGTCCCCTCCGACCCGATATGTCGGAGCCAACTCCAACGAGGTTCAACCTAACCCTTACCATTTGGATTGGCCAAATCATCTTGTCAAGACCGTACGATTGGCTGTCTACTAAATAAAAATGGATGATTGATGATTAATACCAATACCAAAATTAAGTAGGGTCGGAGAATTGATGATATTCATCCATATGTTTACGACGTCACAACTGTTCTCATGCGCAGCTTTATCCACATTATGCAACGTTAAGCTGGTTTCTACTGGTATATCGGTTATTCAAATATCACATAAGCTTCAAATTCGACATTAGGATTTCATGGACACCGGGACAATTCAAATCGGACATTGGTTCACTTTAAATTGACCTTGTGCTCTGTACACCGAAAATGAACATACATAACAAGAAGAACGATAAAGGACTGCGGGGCTCTTAGAACCAGCGCAAGTAGCAGTGGTCATGCGGTGTCCCTACCAGCTAGCCATCTTGCTGAGTTGCTTGTCCGCTTTCGCGTCCACGACATATCATGCATCCGAGACAAATTTGTGGAGATTGGCTTTCTACACTAGCAAGTTGCGCAGAATTGCAAGAGCTTCAGGAGCAAGAACTCGACCTCGCATATGAGCTTGCCAACAAAGCCACGAACACAACTCCGACTGACTAAAACTGCGTGCCGACACTATCTGTGTTGCTGGAAGAGTGCTGCCAGCAACTTCACAAGTAGTGCCGTTAGCCTCGATCTCTTGGGGTCGTTCGCTAACGTTGTTCAGTTCAAACTGCTAATATAACGCTGCTTATGTACTTGTCATCTGAAAAAGGAGTTTACTAACGTTGCTCATCTATGACAACGTTGCTCTTACTTCGAAGTATTTGATAACGTTGCTCTGGAATTAATAACGCTGCTATACATTCGTAACGTTGCATGGGGGCATTCTAATGTTGCACACCGCCAGATAACATTGTGCTAATCGACCATCAGCACCTATCCAAGCTGTCGTTTTCGCTTTCACAATGTCCACCGAAACGAAAAAAACTATTTATAAGTGCCTCGATGTATTAGCGTGCAAGATCGACGTTGAACCTGCCGTGCCCCCCCCCGTGGCCCACGTTCACCCGCGATGACAGAGCCAATCTGGGCAGCCAAAAGTGCCACACGACTAAGAACGCCGTACTTCTCCTGTTGAAGCGTTGATTTAACCGTGGATGACGTTATTGACTGGACAGCAGATGAACTGATGTAGCAATCGTCGCTTTAACGGATGTTGGCGTTATCAAGCTGACAGCAGTGTAACTACCGTATTTCGCTTGAGACCGATACCGCTACTAGAGCGATACACCCTCCCTGCTGCGAATCATTGATTAGAGCTAAGAACCCAGGAAATCGCATGACGAGCGATACACGACACTAAAATGAAATAATGACGATCAAATCTCAGAGATTTCACCACAAGCGAATGGCTCGTGTCAAGCCAAAAGGGAGACCCCGACGAGGAGGACGTAGCCGCCACGTGCAGCAATACAAGCTCAATGCTGAATCAGTCGACAAGAAGCTCGCGGTTCTAGTGATGTTAAAGACGACGGGAGCTATGCGAGCCACCATTTCTCACTTCTATCCTAATCTAGCCGCCGCATCGTACAAAAGCAATCAACGTAGTGCTAATGAATGTGCCGAAGAGCGCGACCGCTGTCTCGCAGCCAGCGGATGTCGATGAGCTGCTGGCACAACATAAAAGCTGCGTCGACCCAACAGGATCCTGGTATGTGACTGGATTCAGCATGCGTGAAATATTACTTCCTGCCCTTCAATTTCTAATGGGTTCAAGCGAAGTAAGCTGGAGCCGAGTGCGAGCTGCATTGCGTCGAGTCAGTTGGTGACCCAACTCGAAAAACCCTCGCTACTGGAAGGGCAACCGGTAGATGAAAGTGATGACCTCGCCGTTCAGGACATCATCGAAGAGACAACTGTCTAAAAATAGAGAATTGTTTTCTTCATCGAAGAGACAGCTGTCTACAAATAGAGATTTTGATTCTTCAGCTTTTAACATCATTTTTGAAGGGGAGCCTATACAACGCTTATGGCGGTTGTCGTGGAAAGGCATGGTGTGCTGTGCCCGCACTTCTACTACCCTCTTTGCAACGATCGCTACAAAGGTAACGCGGACGACCTATGGACAGCGAAACTTTTGCCATATCTACGGGCGTGGCACGCGCAGTGGTGTGTTTGAGAGCCGGAAGAAATTCCCTTTCCGGACAACACTGAGCTAAATTGGGAGAGATCGCCAACGCAGCCAGATTAAAGAAGTTGTGGAATAATGGTGGCTGCTATGACCTACTCGTTCATTCATGGAGGACGGGGGGGGGGCTACTGCGGACGTCGTGAGCAAGGATGTCGCTAAGGTTATGCGACTGAGATTGCTCTGAATAATTACGAGCACATCTATGACCAAGTCTATAGATGCAGATGAATATAGGAAAACTATTGTACAGGGTAGAAAGAAGGTATGAGACCAAGATAGCTAAATTCAATACAATTTCAACTTGAATGTGGGACAAGTTCTTGTTGCCGTACCGTATTTCGCATGTAGACCGATACATTCCATGTCATGAGGTCAATGTGCATTGGAGTTGTTAATTGGAAGTACTATGAATTTCATTGAGAAAAGGCTCCGACGTGGAGGGGTCGGGAAGCTCTCGCTCAGAATAGCGAGCGACAACAATACGTGTACATTGTCTCGGTCATGAGATCTAGTGCATAGGTTAGCACGGCATCGTTCAGCCACGCCCCATCCGCCAAATATCCCACGACTACATCACAAAGCTAATTTCCTTGCTTGCGTCACCTCTGCAGATCCTCGGCCAGCTGGACAAGCTTTTGCTTGACGGCTGGCGCCGTTTTGCCGTTGGATCCAGTTTCAGCCGCGAACAGTTTGACAGGCCGTCTCGATACCTTTGACCAATCTTGAACAAGCCAGCTCACCCGAACAACCGATCGTGTCAACGTCTTGCTAGTCGTCGTCAGATTTAATACTCCCTTTACCGCTGGAAGTGTCTTCATTGGTGGTAACTGTGGAATAAAAACTAGTCTCCATCGCCTTAGCTACATTTGTTTTTCAGTTTTCCAACTCCTTGTAGAATTTCGCGCTAGACAGACTTTGCAGGTGGTTGAAGACAGCCTCAAATACTGTCTTAGCTAGATTGTACTTCTCTTCGGAGGGCAATAGCACGACGTTACCACTTTCTTGTCGCCGAAATCTTACAAACTCCACACGAGCATTGGGGGTTGCTCCACTTTTATTGTACTAACGCTGCTTTTGCGCAAAAACATTGCACTACAATGTGTGACAGACTGAGCTGTATTGCGCAGCGTTACAGAGCTAGTTACCGACTGTAATGACAACACACCCTCTTCAAGCTGCCTATACACCCTATACGTATCAGTCATGTTCCAACGAGGCGAAACTGTCATGGTAGGCATCTCTTCAAATCCATGTCCGTACCGGCAAATGAACATGATGTGCTGACATGGTAGTGCGTGGCTCGTCGCGAACAAGCAGGTGCAGGTCCAGTCAAGATCATTGCACGTGTATACTTTGAAACTAACGAATACATCCCAAATCGACAACTCATCATTGCGTTTTTCACACGAAATCTTCTCCAACGTTACCACAAAACGATCCCATTGTCGTCGGACTTTCGGTAAAACGTAATCGCTTATGAGCGCAGCAGCGCGTCTCAAAAAAACCGGAATTATGTCACGATTTCGAAATCTGCTGTTGTGTCGGTGTATCGCCTGCAAAAATTGCCTTGAAATGTTGGTCTGATGTCTTAGGAGCGTGGCTACGGCCTGGCCCACTGCTGTTTTTTTTTTTCAAGGAGCTGTTTCAGCAGGTTCCAATTTGATTCGATGCGGTTCGTGGTAGTGTTACCAGCGAAGGGCACTTTGTTGCGCAAGTAATTCGACCACATCTTCCGATAGCCCTTCCAATTCTTATCAAAATTCAGACGAACACCGCTGTGACCGTTTTCACAAAACGAGCAGAATTCCTTGTATGCTTGGTCAAACTGTTCACATTGATTTCTAAAACATGCGAAACTTTGTTCGATTACACTTGAGATCAGAAAGATAAGCTGTAACATTGTTCATACCTATACATCATCGTTGCAAACAAACACTGGGCTTTGTCTTGATCTTCAAGCTTCAATTTAAAGCGGCTACATACTAGCCTCTTCCAATACATGATGGCATGGAATTGGCATAGCAACACGTCAGCACTTGGGAAGCACGCCTCCATAACGCCCCACTTAACGAAATGTTTGTCGATCACAAAATATGAGACTTTTGGCCACGTCGGATTGATCTCCTTGCAGTATCCAAATATTTTCTTCATGGTAATAGTTTGCTGGTTTGAAGTAAATAAATCCAGCACGACCAGTAGGCGTTGTTGCCGCCAAAATCCCTGCGACGTATAAGAATTATGCAAATGTTAGCTTTGCAACGCTAATAACGCTGCTTAACCTTAAGTCAACGTTGATAAACCACTTACCGAGATGGTATCCGACGTTGTGTATACCGGCTTCGATTTTGAAGTTTTCTGATGAAACTTCGAGCGAGCTGTGAGCTAACCGAGCATCCTATTAAATAAATACAGCGCAACACGAATTCATTAGAAAATGTTATAAATAGCATTATAAAATTCTACAATAAAAAACAAACATAAATTAAAATCGGCAAATCTGCACACCCAGCTCTTCACTCATGAGACCAGCAATTCTTCCCGACGACACGTTGACCTCATAAAGAGCCGCGACAGTGTTAGCCATCGGCCCACAGCTGCAAAGGATGATCCTTTACCCCAGATATTTTTTTCTGCGCTCCTTGTTGCATGTCCACTCGTTCATGACCACAAATCGGTGTCGGGAGCGCTCACCAGGCGATGTCACGTCCATTAGAACCAGGTCAAAACGAGCACGCAAGCCCGTAAAATTGACGTCTGTATTTCTCTTACCTTTTCCGCGTCGCTCTTGGTGAACATCATGCTTGCACTGATAATTGACGAAACCCCTGAACCTCGGCTTGCTTACGTTAACGCCGGGCTCACTGCAAATAAAAGTAAGTAATATGAGTAGTTAAAAACAGTATAAACAGACAATAGCGCACCGGTTGTAGACGTTTATGGAAACGGAGGTCCGCATCCGAAATTTAACGTCATTCAAAATGCAGTAGTCATCGTAAGCATGTACAACGAAGCGTAGCTTTTGCGCGTGACCAGGGGCAGATGGTTGTACACACTAGCGTGAGCTGCAGCCAGGCCATCACGCTCGCCTTTTGTTTTGCTAGCGCGCTCCCGTGGTGGCTTCTCGTCTTCGAATAAAAAGTGGTGCGGCAGATCTTCGTCGTCACTGAAAAAGTCAATTTTTTTCTCCTTCTCTTCTTCACTCGTCTCTTCCACCATTTTCTTCTTCAACCTCAGCATCAGAAGAAGGCTCTGGCCAGGTTCATACGGAGAATAAGGTCGAAGCTGTTTACGTTTCTTCACACGACCTCCAACAGCTTCTTCACTTTCACGCTTAAACTTTTCTCTGCGCCCGCCCTTAGTGTTTACATTTCCAGCACATCCACTTCCGCCACCACCGTGTTTACTTTGCCCAACCTCGGGACTGCCATTGCCGACGTCGCCGGGGCCGCCCTTCCCCAAGTCATCGCTGGCGTCACGTGCGGCCCCACCACCCTTTGCGCAGCCACGTGGCACAGGTTTCACCGGATTGTTTTTACAATAGCAACATTAGATAACAAGCAACAATAAATAAAGCAACAATACCCACCTTCATCGTCTTGCGCCGCAGTTGCCACCTTCGCAGCACGCACAGACACGAGCACGTCCGTGCCGCCCTTCTCCACTTCATCGCCGGTACCGCCCTTCTCCACGTCGTCGGAGTGGACCTTTCCCACGTCCTCTCCTGTACCTCCCTCCCCCCATCGTGGCCTTCGTCGCCGGTGCCGAGCTTCCCCACGTCGTTGCGTGTGCCGTCACCCCTGTCGCCCTTGTCACCACGTCGGTCTTTCTCGGGGATACCCCCCCCCCCCCCGCTAGACGTAGCGTCGCTGCCGTCGCCGGCGCTGTCGTTTTCTCCCTCGCCATTTGATTATTTCTTTTCTTTGTCGAAAATAACCGGCTCCAATTCATCGTACTTAATTCGATGTTCTACCGACCCAGTAGCTTTAACGATATTTTCACGTCATTTTTTTTAAAATGAGAATTTTACGGAAACGTACAGTATTGTAGTACGGTAAGGGCAAGGTTCGCCAGAACCCAGTGTTTGAGATTTAAGCGGGTGGGTGACACTGTTTCTTAGGGTGGGTGGGCTTTGGTGTTGGGTTTGAAGAAGCCGATGATGTCACAATTTAGCATAAATATATGTAGGGGCCTCTATTAAAGTACAGTGCTGCACCCCGTTTTCGCGGGGGTGGACCATATCGGATTTTCTAAAAAATCAGATTTTATCTTACATCTTATGGTTCAATTGGATTCAGGATCATCACATCCACAATTTTATCAAAGGTCCAAGGGCGCGAAAAGGCGTGCAGTACTTTAAAACTTAGAATAGGTATTAGTGCATAGTCCACTATAGTTATAAAGGACCCTAAAAGTGGAGGTATGACGCTCTATTTGATGGGGCTCTATTTCCTAACGCGGAAAACGGAAGTCAGGTCGACCACTGAAAAAAGCAGGTAATTCTGACAAGGTAAGTGACCATCAACTCCAGCTAGATGGATTGTTATATTAGGCTAGGCGAACGCAAAGCAGAAAACTTAGTTCTCGATCCACACTTCGTCAAAGGCGTCAAGTAGTTCGTCAACCTCGTCCTCATTTGCGTTGTTGTTGGAGATGCTACACAAGGCCTGATCATCTAGCGATACCACAGACCACTCCTGACGGAATCGCGTACCGTTGACGTTGTGTCTTGTGATGAACCAGGAATCAGGATCGTCATTGAAGACGCACTTACCGATGCTCTTTTGTACCACACTATCTGGCATCTGACACCATACTGTCGGTACCCAGGACATCACCATTTCAAAGGAAAGAGGTTTAGGATCCCCCCCCCGCGTGTACGCAACTTGATCCGATCTCTTCCAGGCATCTATCAGAACGTCCATGCGATCTTTGAACGATTCAAAGATGCCAACATCGCATGTCTGTAAGTAAGGGGTTAGACCGCCTGGAATAACAGCCATCTTGATCGATTTGACCTCACATCGCTGCTTCACACTTTTGCCTATGTGGGCACCTACACGACCCCCTGCCCTTCAAACTGAGTAACAGCAGGAAAGTGCCAGCCAAGCCACTGAAGCAGTAGCTCTTGGTCGACCCAAGCACGCGGTTGAAAAGAAACGTAGCAGTCACCGAGGCGTTCCATCGGCCCACGAGTCATTTGCTTCCAAATTAGATACGGAGGCAGATTTTTTCTAGAAGCCGGTACTGTCAATTCTGCGGAAATACGCATTGATACAAAGTCGGTCGAGCAAACCGACACGAGGGTCTTCGAAATAGATAGCAGTTTCATCCATGAATACCGTCTTCCCAAAGTTCGCGGAGGGCTTGTGCTCCGTTAGGAAGCGCATAAACGATATCACACGACCAACCAACTTATCGTCCGTGAGCGTAGTGAGACTGGTACGACGCCGAAGACTGAGGCTGTTTCTCTGCATGAATGCGCTTACCCATGGGTCGGAAGCTACCAAACGGATCGGATGCTCTTCGTGTTCTTCCTCGGAACGGCTCTTATGAAACATCAACCGCGCTTGGGCTGCAATCCAGTCCCTGGTGACTTTTTCCTTATTAAGCCGGCGGTTGTAGGTTAAATTCACAAGCGCGTCTTCAGCCTCGCCGAGAACTGGACGCCGTCCAGCTCAATGAAAACGTCGGTGACTGCCGCTGGCAGCCAGGATTTCCTCTCGCTGGCGCCACCACTTACGGAAGCACGCTGCTGTATTGCGCCACCCGCGCTGGCGGAAATGAAACTCCGCGAGAGTCGGCTACCACCACCCTCCGTGACAATCCAGTCGATATCTTGCCTCTTAATGCTGATTTCCACGCTCTTTCGTCCTGCTGGCATCTTGGCGAATGATGCCAACTGTAACGGGGTACGTAGCCCTAAGTGTGCCCTGGTTACACGAAGTGAGACACCTCACACTTCAGAAGTATGACACGTCATACTTCGGGATATTTGGTACAAAGTACCAAGGTCGTCCAAAGCCAACCATTGGCTGGTGACATTGCATTTCTATAGGTGACTTATAGTTTGTATTAAACCCAAGCGTTATCTACCTATAAATATACTCAGTTTATATTCTACCTTAAATAGGTCACTTCGCTCTCTATAATAAAGAGGGCACCTGTGAACTGCCGTTCACTGAGAGTTTGTATACTCTCGGAAGCTAACTTCCTCTAGCGCAAGGTGCTGTGTGACCCCGTCACATTTGGTAGCACTCGTAGTCAATCCACGCCACCGCGGGTAGACTACCTGAACCTCTCCGAAGTTCGTTGCCATGGATAGGAACGACTTCTCCCATATGAACGACTCTCAGTTCGAGTCGGTTCGGAAGATGGCAGGCATCTTCGGGATGGAGACCCTGCCGAGCCTGGTGGTATCAACACCGGCCGAGCAGCTCGAACGCGTCAATGCGTTTGACGCGTACGAGCAGGGGCTCATCGCGCATGTGCGGGAGAACCTGCAGGCTCCGGCGGCGGAAGTAAATCCGCCTCACCCGAAGCCAATACGGCTGAAGATTAAGCCGTATGAAGGGAAGGAAGGCGAGAACCTTCACTTCTGGGTCCGAGAAGTAGAGCTCGCGATGGACGCGGCTCTGATCTCGACCGAGCAACTTCGTGTTGCTTTTGCACTCTCCAACCTTAGCGGCCGTGCTAAGAGTTGGGTGTACACACGGGAAGCAACATCCCCTGGATGTTTCACATCCTGGGCTCAGCTGTGTGAACAGCTCCGAGCCGCGTTCCTCCCGGCGAACTACAAGTACCGCCAGCGTTCGCGCTTCCTCTCGTGCAACCAAGGGAGGCGTGAACTGCACGCGTACGTGCAAGAGATACGGGTGCTCACGGCATCCCTAGTGGGAAACCCACTCAACGAGCACATCAAGATGACTGTGTTCATGGACGGGCTTCGAGTGGGCACCGCACGCAGATAGCAGTTCCGGGTGCAGTCAAACACCTTTGAAGAGGCGGTTCAAGTAGCTCTCCAAGAAGAGTACAGTCATCGCCAGGCGCGTACGCCGGCCTCAGCGTGGCCTGGGAGTTCCTTGTCGGCTCCCGGTCGAACAAGCCCCAACGGACCAGTTCACATGGATCTCGGGTCCGCCGAACAGCGTACTACATCCGCTGCTTCGGCTGCGGGAAGATGGGCCATTTCAAGCGCGACTGTCCCGCGGAAAGACTCTGCAGACGGTCCTTCCCCAAGCCCGTCCTCAAGGGTCGCTGGCCGAAGCCAGGATCCCGGGGACAGGGGAACGCCGGGAACCAGTAGGGGCGGGGCGCCCTACTGGGGAAGAGCTAAGTCTTCGTGATGGGTGCGCGGGTGGCGCGTACCACGGGGACTTAGCCCCTGAGAGTCTTCGCACTCTCGAATCGGCGAAGAGCAGCGGCGGGTTGCTCGTAGTACACGGATGTGTACGGGGATACGATCATCCCTTTAGAATCTTGATCGATTCTGGGGCGTCGAAGCATTTCGCACGCCGCCAGACGGCTGCTCCTAGCAGCAACAAGTTGTCCGATGCTTTGAGTGAAAGCAAGGGCAACGGAACGGTAGCAGTGCGACTGGCCGACGGGAAGGTCGTCACTGTCCCAACGTCCACGTGGATCTGGCCGTCAAGTTTGAAGACTTTGCCAGCCTCGAACAGTTCCCTGTTCTTGACATGGATCCGTACGATATGATCCTGGGCATGCCCTGGCTTGAGAAGCACGAGCCCTGGATCGACTGGCGAGGCAAGGCCATCGGTGCCAGCCGCCCTGCGCAGTCCGACAGAGCATTGGTGAGTCATGTTCCCACCCCTGTCAGGACCCGGGGCACCCGCAAGGGCTGCCAGGGTACCAAAGCATCCGGCAGATGCTTGGGAGTCGTCGACGTATATGACGACTCCGAGGATGTTTTGATGATGGCAGCGCCCAAAAGAGGCGCTGGTCAAGTGGGTAACTTAGGTCCACAAGCGGGTAACTTAGTTCCGCAGACAGCTGCAGCTGTCACGAACATTGAGAACAGCGTGTTCAGAGTGGGTAACAGAGTTCCACACACGGTCGCCCAGACCTTAACTGAAGAGGAAGACGTCGGATACGCTTCCTGTGTGGGTAACATAGTGCCACACGCGGTCGCCCAGACCTTAACTGAAGAGGAAGGCGTCGAACACGCTTCCTGTGTGGGTACCACAGTACCACACGAGGCCACGAGTGCCTCGGATGTCGGAGCACCGACATCCCCAGACGTGGGTAGCAAGCTCCACGTCACGGTCGCTGTCGACGACGACGTCGCTTCAAGCGACTCGGGGTCCAGGGCTCGGGCTCCTCCGACAAGGCCGGTGGAAGAGTGTTATCACATCTTCGATGGCGAGACCGGTTTACCCTTCAAGGCATCTGGTGTCCACTTGGAGCCGTTTCCAGAGGTTGCAGAGATACTGAGCCTCGAGGAAATGACGGTCGAGTCTTTCCTGGCCAACCTCAAGGCTGAAAAGGTTGCTGAGACGGTGCTCATGAGACCTGAGACTACTCGGGAGGAGCTGAACTCCTCCTCTGTCTTGGGCGAGAACGTTCTGGATTACCTAAACAAGCAGCGTCAGACGCGCTTGGGTTATGAGATTCTTAAGAACCCCAAGGATCCGGTGTATCCTTATTGACGGAGTATGCGGACGTGGTGAACAAACACCCACCGACCCAACTCCCACCGTTTCGAGGTGTGCGGCACGAGGCTTTGGGAGTGGCTCGTCATGCCGCAGGGCTTGTCTAACGCCCCGGCGACGTTCAATCGCCTGGTGACGCAATTGTTCCGCCCTTTGCGTACCTTCGTACAGACGTACTTCGACGACATATTCGTCTATAGCCGTGTCGAGGGAGGCAAGACGGCCATGGAGGTGCATCTAGGACACCTCCGTCGAGTGTTGGACGTAATGCGAGCAAACAAGCTCTACGCCAACATCGACAAGTGCGTTTTCGCGTCATTAGAGATTAAAGTTCTCGGTTGCTTCGTAAGCAACGTGGACGTTCGGGCTGACCCAGACAAAGTCAAAGCCATAGCAGCATGGCCAACGCCCCGATCCCAGAAGGATCTCCATAAGTGGTTGGGCTTGGCCAACTACCTTCACAAGTACAGCGCGCGGTACACGGGCTTTGCAAGCCCTTGTCGGACCTCCTTCAGAAAGACGTCGACTGGCACTGAGAGCGAGAGCACCAGGATGCCTTTGACAGCATCAAGGCCAGTCTCCAAGGGGCCCCTGTCCTGGCCCTGACTGACGAGACGAAGCCGTTTAGCGTCGTCTGCGATGCCTCCGACTACGCCATCGGGTGTGCATTGCTGCAGGCCGACACGGCTGGACATGAACGAGTCATCTCGTTCCAGTCCAGGCAGCTCAAAAGGGCCGAACGGAACTACCCTGTCCACGACAAGGAGCTCCTGGCAATGAAATATGCCCTTGTGAAGTTCCGTGCTCACCTTCTGGGCTCCCGGCCCTTCGTGATCTACACAGACCACGCATCCTTGAGGACGGCGACTAACTCGCCTCACCTCTCCCAAAGGATGGCGAGGTGGCGGTCCTTCTTCGCGGAGTACAACTTCCGCGTCGAATACCAGCCGGGCAAGCTCAACGGGCTTGTGGACGCTCGCTCTCGGCGTCCTGACTATGCGTTGGCCCACATCACACGGGTGACAACGAAACTATATGATCGGATACGCATGGCGTATCGGGACGATGAGGCTGTCGCGCCTATCGTCAAGTTCCTCATGGCAGGAACGAGCGCGAAGTCCGACTAGCTCTCGTTGCGACAGCGCTCACGGCTCCACCGATATGAGTTGAAGGATGGCCTCCTCTATTACCGGGTGGAGCCCAATGAACCTCCACGGGTGATCGTACTCAACGACGAGAATCTGAAGTTCGACATCATCGCGGAGGCGCACGAATCGCCCTCTAGCGGCCACTTGGGCCGCGAGAAGACCTTTCTGTCGGTCTCTCAGGCCTTCTGGTGGACCCACATGTACACGTGGGTCGCCCGATACGTGAAGACATGTGAAACATGTCAGCGGATTAAACCCGCAGGGCACTCTTCGGCTCCACTACAGAGCCTGCCCGTCCCGGCTGACTGTTGGAAGTCGATGAGTCTTGACTTCTTCTTTAGGCTTCCCGCCGACGGACACGGCAACACCGGAATTTTGGTGTTCGTGTGTCGGCTGAGCAAGATGTACCATCTGGCTCCGGTTCCCGTCACTGTTACGGGCGAACAAACCGCAAGATTGCTCGTCGATGGCGTGTTCCGCTATCACGGTCTCCCGGAGACGATTGTCTCGGACCGAGACCCGCGGTTCACGGCTGCGTTTTGGAAAACGCTGTTTCCTTTACGGGGAACTCGTCTGCAGATGTCCACTGCGGATCATCCACAGACAGACGGCCAGACAGAGCGCGTCAATCGAGTGCTCGAGGACACTCTGCGCAGTGTGTGCGCGGCAGCACCACGTACGTGGGTCGGCGCAGCTTCCGGTTGTTGAGTTTGCACTCAACAACGCTGTGCACGTGTTCACGGGGCTCACGCCATTCTACTTGAACGGCTTCCATCCCCCAAAGTGCCTCTCACTCTTCCAGGAGACACTGCATCCTCTAATCTAGGTGGGAGATAGGCTCGCAAAGCCCTTATCTCCCAGGTCTCGGATGTGAGACCAGTGGAATCCTTTATGGATACCAAGCTGAACATTATCAGCAGGGTCCGCGATGCCATGGCAGCGGACCAGGATAGACAAAAGGAGTACTCGGACAAACATGGAAGAGGAAACTTAAGTGTATTTAAAGTAGGGGGCTTAGTGTTACTAGACACGAGGAACCTACCTCTTGACACAGTCAGCTCTGTCGGCAGCAACAAGCTGAAGCACCGCTTCATCGGACCATTTGCAGTCCTGGCCAGACATGGTGCGTCGTACACCATCGACCTGCCTAAGTCAATGACGACGCACCCGACGTTCTATGTTGGACGTCTTAAGCGGTACTTTGATCCGCAGGGGGTTGCTGACTTGCAGACCCCCCTTGGTCCAGCTCCTCGAAGCGAGGGCCGGCCACAGACGTCGACGAGGGCGTCGGAGCAGGCACCCAAGCCTCGGTCTGTACGGCAAAGCTGCGGTCAAGACCGTACGCAGGAGGGGCTCCGTACGAACGAACACCGGAGCCATACGCCGAGTACGCTGAGTACGCCGGGTACGCACCATACGCGTACGTCTGGGAGTGCGTCGAAGGCGGCTCCGGACGTGGCAACAGAGCCTCGACCCGTCGGATCATGCGGAAGGCCTCGTCCAGATCGGACGAAGAGGCCCGGCGATCGGGTCCGACACAGGGCCCTGAGGTTGACCGCCTCCGTCAACGTGTCCTTGTGCTTGAGATTGCACTTGGCCTTGGGACTGGCGGTGATGCTGCCGCCCAGGCCGGGAATCAGGGCGAGCTCGCTCGTCTTGCGGGCCGCCTTGACCTGTTGGAGCGTGAGGTCGCGAGCCTGTATCTGCGGGTGCGCAGCCGGAGCACTCGGACGAGAGTGGCGTTCGGGAGGCGCCGAATACTCGTACTCGTATGAGGGCACCTCCGCCCCTGCTTGACCGGAATGGAGAAGTTTACTTCCACGTGGAGCGGATCCTCCAGGAGCAACGGCGTCGCGGTAAGCGACAGCTCCTCGAGAAGTGGAGGGGTTATGCCTACTCCAAGAACTCGTGGGAGCCGATTGAACGACTCCTGATTGACCGGCCGAAGGCCGTCGCAATCTGTAAACAGAAGCGGCGGGCAGCTTTCATAAGTAGTCCGGGGCTTCTTGCCCCGAACCGCGTGCGGACGTGAAGACACTCCGTACCCGCGCTCATCGTGAGCGCCTAGAAGCCGCGCGCGCTTCAGATGTCCCTTGGGAGCAATGCGCCTGCTGACCCTGTGGGCAAACCGAACACGAAGATCACGCTGGTCCAGGATGCGGGACAACAGCTGATCTTCATGGAGGTCCCGTAACTCCGTGGGTGAATACTTGAGAGACTCAGCACAAGCCCAGAACATGTCCTCACAAGGGCGCCAGGTGGGACAGTTCTCGGGCAGAACCCAGGGGTAGCCCCAAAGAGGGAAGAGGCCACCCCGGTTCTCGGGCTTCTTGCGACACGTAGTGAAGTCCTTGTGAGGGATGCGGTGTGGCGCGAGAAGCACACATCGAGCAGCCTCCAAGTTGTCAACAACATTTCTTTCTGAACAAGAGTACGCTCGTAGATACCCCTAGAGGTGTGGCCACCAACAAGGCCACGAGGAGCAACGAGAAGCTCCAGGAAGAGATCTGCCCTAGAGCTCTCCTCGGGAGGCCAATACCCTCGCGAGTTGATGGTAGCTCCCTGGCTGACGGGTGCCACCACCGAACCCCCACGCACACGCTGGGCAGCTTGGAAGTCCTCCTGCTGCTGGTCGAGGTCATTCGTGATCTCCCGGGGCTCAGAGATAGCACCCTCTTCCTCTTCCTCCTCCTTTTCTTCCTCTTCATCCGAGGAGTCGAAGAGGCCCCGATGGGAGTACCGAGTCTTCTTCTCCTTGCGGAGTGGAGACTTAGAAGCTGCACGCTTCTTAGGGGCTTGGCTCCATCGGCTTTAGAAACCTTGGCACGCGCAAGACCCTCGGCAAGCGAGAGACGTTTGCGAGATTTCTCTTCCTCATCGCCACCGGCTTTGGGAGTGCCCTTAGCCTTGACGGCCGGACTCGCAGAGCGCACAAACGTCCTGGTACTGTGATCACCTTGATCACTAGCGAGCGACTGCACGCTGTCGTCCTTGTGCTAGCAGGGCACTGGGCTGTGCCCTCCCGCAGAACCCGCAGGAGCATCGTGCGTGCTCTCGGACTCGGCTTCGTCCTCACTGCCAGAGTCGAACTCACGTTCAGCAAACCGAGGGCTCGGACGGTTGTCTGGAGAGGTCGAGGGCGACGGGCTGCGACGCTGGCTTGCTAGCTAGCCCACAGCCGCGTCACCGGAGGAACCGAACGCTTCGGAGGCCACCTGAGTAGCCTCCTGAAGTGCAGAGCCTTTGCCGTGAGGCTTAGTACTCTTGGCTTGTGCCTTTCCGGCATCAGCCTTGGAGCGTGTCTTCGCATCGCCCTTTGCAGTACCACGAGGCATGACAAACGATCGAAGTGGAGACCAAGAAGAAGAGCGCACAGACTGCTGCTCGAGGCTCTAACTGTGAAGTGAGCCTCCGCCGCGCTCGCGCGGCCAAGTCGATGGTTTTCGACTTTGAGAATGAAAGTTTGTGACCAACACTTCTTCATTCTGATTGGTCGGTAAACTGAACCTAAGTGGGGGAGGATGTAACGGGGTACGTAGCCCTAAGTTTACCCCTGGTTACATGAAGTGTGACACGTCATACGCCGGGATATTTGGCACAAGGTACCAAGGTCGTCCAAAGCCAACCATTGGCTGGTGACATTGCATTTCTACAGGTGACCTATAGTTTGTATTAAACCCAAGCTTTATCGACCTATAAATATACTCAGTTTACATTCTACCTTAAGTCCTACCGGTAGGACGCCCATAAATCCTACGGGTAGGACAGGTTGAAGAGGGGTGGTTTACAATGATACTTCCTAGAAGTATGTTTTAAGCTTATCTATACTAGCTGTCTTGTGATGCTGCTAGGTGCTGGTGGTAAACGTTCTACCTGTCATCGCTCCACAGAGCGCATAATAGCTATCCGTATTGCAGTCTGAGCATGTGGTACAATAGAACGACACCTTCTTCTTGCATATCTTGCAGCGTCGTTGTGCTCGTTGAGGTGTCTTCTTCAGCCGTTGGTATTGAGGGCGATATCCTAAGACAAGCAGCGTGTGAGCAGGAACGCTGGTGTCATTCATATCACCATCAGCATTACCATCTCTCCTTACTCGGTCTGTCAGATAGTCATTGAAAATTAACTGGTACGCCAATCGGGAAGCAAATCGCCAAACGCAACAGTAGAACAGGCCACGATATTATTGCTCTTCGTCTCGTGCTGATAAGCAAGATAGGCGTCCACTATAACCATTCCGAGAATTGTGGCAAATATTCTGTGCGCCCACGAATGGGTCAGCCATTGACGCTCCATCTCTAGTGACCCTTGTCTATAATGGTCGTGCACGTCAATAGTTGAAAAATGCCGGAAGAAAAGCTCCACCATGTATGGCCGAGGTATTCTTTTTTCGTAGCGCTCTGTGCAAATTTCGCCACCATCAACAACACGCCGATGTCGAACACGCACACTATCAGAACCCGGAAGTGTGGTTTCTTTGTTAGATATTATCGGTTTGGGCTTTCGATCATTCCAGCAAAGTGCGTACATTCTCGATCCATTTGAGCAGCTGCTCTCCATTACTATGTGACTGCCACGAGGCCGAGAAACACTAGACCAACGTTTTAGATAGGCCATAGGATATTCTTTAGTCGCAGTCTTGACCATACCCATGAAATATAGTCCCATCATTAAATTGAGTTGAACAAGTGTCTTCACAGATGCGGAGGCACTATCGGCGACGACGGTGCGACCGCTGCCGGCGTAAGGTTGTGCAAGTCGCAGCACAACAGCAGTACCTTCTCCAAATTCGGCATTGTATGTTTTTTACGTTGCCGCTGCGCACCTTCCATTATATCTAGAGCTAGCAAAATTCCAGTGTTTCCATCACCGATAGATTTCAGCTCCGCACCAGCACCCTCGGGTTTTCGCTGGATCTTGGTAAGATGGGGGATTCCGTCATGTGTATACTTCTCTTCTCTTCCTTGCCAGGAGCTCATGCACTCATCCACGCATAACACCGCTCCAGGAGAAATAACCCTTTTTCATTGCTCGTTAAAATAATTAATTAGAAGTCTAACGGCCTGCCACGGGTCATCAACTGGTGCCCGGCTTGGCGCAAACTGAAGAGCGCTTTGAATGTTCTTTAAAGTACGGCACGTCATTCCATAGAGCTGACCAAAATTTGCAGCAGTTCCCACGCTTCCTTCGGGCACGGACGAGTTTCAATATACCGTTAGGGGCCCGTGTCTGGGCTCAAGAGTCATAGCCAACCTGATGCTAATCCAGCGAAAGAATTTACCTCGACCGATAACTCCTTGGCGTCTCTTCAGCAGCAGCGTATTCGTTTCTTATATCGTAGTCTGCAACGACCCCATAGGGTACATGAGATAGAAGTAAGATGCAAACGAACGTTCCCCCAGCAGCAAATGCGATGGCCAGTGAATTGATGCCTTACGCGCAGGGACAAAATCCGCGGGGTCAATGTAAACAGCATCACAATGTATCCATCTTCTCCCGTGGGCATATACACTTCCGTCGTCTTCATTCTCGGCTCTCGGCAATCCACTATCACCACCATCGACAGTAATGGTGCTACTAGCAGCACTCTCTCTCTCTCTCTTCATCTGATGAGCTGTTACTAATGCTCATGTCTGAGCTAGAGTCTGCAGCGTCAACACCTGTGTCTCCTTCCTCATCACCAACTTCTCGGGCGAGATCAGATGGTGTCCAAGCAGCTACTCCCACTTCGCGACGTATTGAGCGCGTTGAGACGGTCTCTACAATCCCTGAGTCCCACTGAACCTTGTACGAGCGCATACGAGCGCATACGAGTCTCCTTGTTTACCATAAGTACGACCCCACGCCGCTCAGCGAGCTTCTTAGACTTGCCCTCAACGCGATCTCCTGGAGTAAGTGGCGGCTGCATTACGTGTCCGTTTGCTTTGCTTCAAATGGCGGAAACAAAGCTACCCTTCGGCTATCAAAAGAACCAATCACAGGGCTCCAATGAATATCCAATTAATGACGTACGAGCTGAAAACTCTGACCCACCGGTAGGACAATCGTCCTACCCGTAGGACGATTTGAGAGCTAAGGAACCTTAAATAGGTCACTTCGCTCTCTTTTGATAAAGAGGGGGCCTGTGAACTGCCGTTCACTAAGAGTTTGTATACTCTCGAAAGCTAACTTCCTCTAGCGCAAGGTGCTGTTTGACCCCGTAACATTCTTTGTGTAATCCAGTACATGATCGGCATAAGTAACTGTGCTGAAGCTGCGACGTGTGAGCGTTCCGTCACGATTGGTGTGGGTCACACAATCCACTCGTTTTGCCGCCCACAAGGCAACGCTATCGGCACCAGAGCATGAGCTACAACAACCGGCGAGGAGGCTTCGGTGGACGCAGCCGGGGGCGCGGCAACCGCGGCGGACGCGGAGGATACGGAGGTGGTCGCGGCGGCTTCGGTAGCGGCTCATCCGTGGGCAACGAGGTGTGTCGACGCTTTATGGACGGTGGCAAATGCGAATTCGAGCAGACTTCGGGCGGCCGACCGTGTCGCTACCCTCACTTCGTCAAGACCATCGGCGAGACACGTGGCCACAATGGATCGATTAAGGACGTAGTAATGTGGGCTGAGCGCCAGCAGCTTTTCACGTGTGCAGCGGACGCCAGCATCAAGCTGTGGGACTGCGCCACCTGGCAGGAGATCACCACCATCAGTGTGCAAGACGCGCTGCCACCCGCTGCCTCAAGTGGTGGCAACTGCGGAAGCCGAGGAGGCAACAGAGACAAAACACTACACACTGAGGGCGTCGTGGCGCTCGTGCTGTGCGGTCCCTTCCTGTTCGCTGGCTTTGAAGGCCGCTTCCCGCCCAACCCCAAGGTGTCAGTTGGTATGGTACGAGGGTGGAACCTTGAGAACCCACAGGCTGCTCCTTTTGAGTTCCCAGCGTCCGATCTGATGCCCTTTGCACACACAATGAATGTCCAAGCGCTAGCTGTAGCGACTGACCCAACGGGCAACGCCACGCTCTTCAGTGGTAGCGCCGACGGGTCCATCCGATACTGGCAGATGGACACAGCCACCAACCAATTTAAGTGTCGCGGTATCATGGAGGGGCATGTGCGTGGAGTGACGCGCCTCAAGACGTTCGCAGTAGGCGGTGCGCCTATCCTGGCCTCGGCTAGTGTGGACTCGACGATTCGACTCTGGGATTTGGCTACATACCAGTGCGTCAAGGTGCTTTCGACTGAGGAAAATGGCCACACCGATGCCGTCATGGACCTCGAATTCTGGGTGAACGGTAACGAGACGTTCCTCATCAGTGGCGGACTGGACTGCGAGATCATCGTGTGGAGTCTCACACCTCCATTCCAGCAGCTGTTCAAGGAGACGCAGGACTCGCAGGTCACGGCACTATGCGGCACCCAAGATGTCGCTCAAGCTCCGATTCTTCTTATTGGCATGGCAGTACGCTACTCGTATATTGATGTGGCTGTGAAGAGTTGATATACTCACCGTTTGTTGCTGCTTTTCAGGATGGCACCATCTCAGTCAAGGAGCTGCCATCATTCGCGTACAAGACGACATTAGGCGCCAATCTCAACCAAGGCCATCAGGATGCTGTACGACGCATCGCCACTGGACCCAGCAACACGTTCTTCTCCACTGGCAATGACCGCAAGATGATTGCTTGGCAGATCACAGGCGACGCCGCCTCTATCCAGTCCAAATAAAACAGTGACGTTTTGGTCATGTAGCCCCAGTGCCGCTATGTTCAACTCAGAATCTACAATGAAGCAGAACCGCGTGTCATCTAGGCTGAGCTCACAGCAGAGACGTGGCCCCCCCCCCCTCCCGACTTTGGAGCAACAGTATGAGCATTTAACACGGTGAACAGCAAAAGCAAAAGTCCACACGCTCAACAGAATAATCTAGGCTCTTTAAAGTTGTAGATGCCCCTAAAAGTGAGGCGTGTATGGCGCAGTAGCTATCGTAGTCTCCTATCAACCTGAGAACTACGCGTGACGAACACCTTATACGTTGCTGGTACCGTTCTGAACTCGCGTCTTGTCACCGTCATCAGGCATGGCCAGTACAACCTGTTCCGCCACCAAACTCCCAGTGCGTGTGATTGTAGGCTGGCCAGACAGAACAGCAACACCATCAGCCACAATGTCCAGTTCCTTGCGCACACGTTGGAGCCAAGTAGCCGCCTTTTGATACGAATGATTGAGCGAATAGGCCTCCTCGAAGCAGGTTGCAGCCAGCTCCAGTTGCTTCTTACTGTAATGACACAGTCCCATGTTGTGACTTGTGACGTGGTGTTTGCCCATTTCCTGGGCAGACAGAGTGTAGTAGGCCAACGCGCTGTCGTATTCGTGCAGTCCGTAGAAGAGACGACCAATCTCAAAGGCAACGTCCTTCTCCTTATCTAGAGCGTAGTAATTCTTCCAGACCATCGGGATACCGTACACCACGTCCTGCTTGAGTTTGGGTGCGGCAGTCGGCGACTGATCCAACAGAACGTCGCGGAACTTGTAAAACACGTCAGGATCCCACCCGCTCAGCTTCATCAGCGCTAGTACAGCCTTCAGGGACGGTGCCTTAGCATCTTCCTTGGTGAATTTCTGCATCACAAAGAAGTCGTTGGGTCCAAACGACACAATCTCGTCTTTAAACGCCGTTTTCAAGTACGGGAACTTCAGACTGCGCTTCTCACACGCTTCGTCCAGTCCGTCGCCGTACAGCCCCGCCATCGTTGAGCTAAGAGCTTCACTCTCTCCGGCTGCGTTTGCTGGCAGCACGAACGCAGAGACCTTGAGACTGGCTTCTTCCTGAGGACTGTGCAACGCAAACCCTCCACGACTGGCGAAATACACGCCAATTGCGTGATAGTTGACCATGACTGAGAAACTGCCGTGTACCGCGATATGCGGGTCGCTGACTCCTCGAAAATGGTCGGGATTGTTGTTGCCTTTGTCACCTGATAGAGCCACGAGCCCGTTCTTCGACAAGGCTGCGAGACGCTCAATGGCAGACAAAGCTCCGATAGGCACCAAGACCGTCGCACCGGAAGACGCAGGATCGAAGTACTCGTGATACCACCTCAAAATGTAGTTGCAGTGCGGTCTGCTCTCTCCATAATACGCTTCATCGATCTGCTCGTACTTGAAAATGTTGTTCAAGCGCTTAATGATCTCTGGGTCGAGAGGATCCGACTCCTCTGCACGCTTGGAACCGACACTGACCAGACCTTCCTTCAATACGCCACCGTCCACTTGGAACAGGTCGTGGTACAGTGTATCGAAGAGGTAATTTGCAATCAAACACAAGGGGTTACTCAGGTCATTGGGTCGAATGACCTGGCCAGACGAGTACAGACGCAGCTCCGTGTCTGTGGTGGCATCGAAGATGGCAAAGTCCACAATTCCGCGCTTGACGAACGGCGCCAGAGCTGGATGGGTCTTCCAGAAGTTGAAGTTCTGTTCCGTGAAGTCGGTCATGACGTAGCGGATGTTGCTTAACGGGAAGTCTAGCACGCTCTGCGGAGAGCAAAAAAGCGGCATTAGCACGCAGAATAAAGTATCCTTCAATTGCACGTGACTCACCTCCATTTGAGCGAGTGCCTTGAGAAAATAGAAGCTGAATTTGCCAGACCCAGCGCCCAGTTCCACAATGTAAAAAGGTTGTGAGGGGTCTACGGGTGACATCGATTCAGGCTTAAGAGCATCTCGGAAATAGGCGCTCAATACGTTACTGTAGCGCTTGGCGATGAAGGTGTTGGATGTGATAAAGTGCGGTACGATGCCCTGCGCCCACGACTCGACACCCTGGCGGTCGTAGAAAGACATCATTAGCTTCCACAGGTGACAGCGTGCGAAGGGCGTGAAGTCCTCGAGCTGGCAGCGCGGCGTCGTCTGCATCTCCAGCTCGCGTACTTCGTCGGCTTTCGGAGCAGACGGAGCGGGCGAAGGCGTCGAGGTGGTCTCCCCGTCGCTGCTGTCGCTGGTTACAGGCGTGGGCGATTTGGTTACGTGTACCCCTGCATCAGCATCGTCGTCAGGGACGGTGTGCATACCTGGTCGCACAGCCTCCGGACTGAGTGAGTGAGCATCTACGGGCAGCGGCATCAAGGATTACAGATAAAAATGGTGGTGCACTGTTGACGGCGGGTTGCGGAGTGCTATAGCATTCCCGACAGGCGCGGCGGTTTCTGTTGAACAACAGGTGACAGATCCTGCGATACAGACTCCGCCAAGAAACTGAAATGCACATACAGCTTATACCCTTGCAAACGCGGATTAAACTACTTTCAGCCTTTTCAGCCAGAACTTACGTGGTACTTATGATTTGCAATAATCCTCAGCCTTTACTTACTTGATATTTTTTGGGAACTTAGAAGGTCCACCCTTTTTAGCTTTCCATATCCCGAAATATCACCTCAGAGTAGATATTTCCATAATTCTGAGGTGATATTTCGGGATATGACCAGCTACAGACTCCCCCCAGAGGAGGAATTTCCATAAATTCTCTGGATATTCATATCCAGAGTTTTAGGGGCGATCGAAAACCGTCGACGATCCTTTATAAAATATTAGGGTGCTACATTTATAGTTATTAAAAGTATAGTGGCTTGCAAGTGATAGGCTAAAAGGACGGAATACCTAATAAAATACGGTAAAGCATAAAAAGCACTGGTGAATGTCGTTCCAAGCCGCCTGGGTCAACATTCACGCTATCTGGTTTTATATGGACTAATGCCGTGCTAAGCCCGGTGAAGCTCTGGATATTACGGTATTTTCAAAAAGTAATAACTAGTTCGGAATGAAGGACTTTTTAGAAAAAAAGGAGAAGAATTGCGATTTAACTAAGACTTCCAGTCTAGAAGAAGACATCAAAAAACCGAGCGAGAATGATAGTCATTCATTTGAGTGGCTATCCCCGAACTTCGAAAACTTGAAAACAAGTTGGTACCCTAACTTAAGAAAGTACTGTATTTTAAAGAAGACCTGTAGCAATTTTTCCACAGCTAAATGGTTTCTTAATCTGTTCGATCCTCAATTGCATGAAGTCTTTGGGTTTCTGCCAGCGCATCACGACTTGGAGTAAAATACTCCAAAAACTCTTTCGTAAGGAGGGCCATGAGATACAACTGCGATAACGTTTTCCCTCGAGTGACGGCGACATATAAAGATGAACGCTGAGGAATCCTGCGAGTCGGATGACGAAGCGGAGCAAGAATCATTTTCTCTACTGTCAGTCCTCCCTTTGAAATACCCGACGTGGTAATTCGTTTTCTTCCTCTGATGTGTGTGATGTGTGTGTGTGTGTGTGTGTGTGTGAGTGTGTGTGTGAGAGGGAGGGGGGCTTACTTACGCGTTACGTCTTAAGGTTGATGTGTATGAGGATACAGTTTAGCCAAAATGAAAAAGCCGCGGTCTAACGTGCGTTGTCGTCCGACCTTGCTGTCTTGACGCGAGACGGCCTCGATAGGAATCCTATTAGTATTCAGCTATTCCCTTCTTTAAATCATGTAGCCTTCATGTACTGTACCACCCACCATCGGTGGTATCGTATATTGGAGCAACATCCGCCTATGGGAGTTCTCTGGTTAACGAGAAGGGGGTTGGCACCTTCGAGGTTCCCCCTTAATCCCATTTTTGCTCAGTGGGAAAGAAAGCGTTTATTTCGGTTAGTCTCCTATCTACTAAGTGACGCCACTTGATTGCGCATTGTGCTAGGTTCTGAGCCCAATACTACGAGACTTTACTGATTACACTCGTGAAGTTCTGTGGATGTACTATGTCGGCATCAAATGGCGTGTCGTTGGTTGCGAGCGGTGCTGGTGTCACGACAACTAGTGGTAGAGTCATGATAATCAGTGATGCTATCAGTGCGTCCTCAAGGGTTGATACGTTAATGAATATCAATATTCCTCAATGTCCCGTACCCGGGAACGGAGGGGTCATTCCAGGAGCTCTGCCTCCCGACGGGATGACTCGAGGCCCGGTAGCTACTTCTCGCCCGGCCGTCCCGGCAGGGTGGTTCCCGTTGAGCCCGACGACCCACGTGCCCCTGACCAAGCCCGTTAGGGTGGTCCTATAAGGTGGTCTCAGAACGCCGGTGTCCTGGCGTCGTGGGAACAAAGCACCTCGCGTCATCAAGCCCCTTCCCAGAGCTCCCCGTTGTCCCACGAGGACTGACGACAAACGAAGTGAGTTCTTCTTTTTAGTATAAGAGAGATAGTGCAGTGTATGTAAGGTCGAGAAGGTGTTAGACCTCTCTTCCAGTTAGCTCACAGTCTTATATTTCCCTCCTTCTCCTCAAGAGGAAGCCAAGCCAGTAACCAAACTTCTATGTCATCTTACAAGTGTTCCTATCTACCGTTCCTGCAGCCACTAAACAAGACCGTACTCCCTGAACAGCCGCGGACTACCCGACCCTTGAGGGAAGAGGAGGTATACGACATCTGGTGGAGAAGCAGGGTAGTCTGCCTGCTGGAGAAGGTCGTGTTTCAAGTGAAGACTCGCGGAGAACGTAAGAAGGAAGGACGAGATGATGTCTTCTAACACCGGAGAAGATGTGAGCGCCACCATCCGAGAAGAAGAAGGTCAGACTGGGAGTCTACCTTCGAGGATGCGACCCAGTCTGTCGACTTCTCAAGGCCTTCAAACCGTGCAGAACATCGTGGGCCAAGCCGCTAACCGACTTGGAGGGAACAGCTCTAGTACTGGTGTCGAGCCACCCGCGGACGCTTTAGGCTCCGGGGTCCCAGCGACCTTCACTACGGAAGAATTGGGCCCGATGCTGACCTTGGACGGCGGAGGCGGCCGAGGTACGGCGCAAGGCTGGCTCAACTCCCTCAACTGGTTGAGGTCCGTGGCTCCTCCTGAAATTGCGGCAGCTATGGAGAGAACCGGGGGGAACGGTCTCGTGGGGACCCCTCCCCCTCCTATGACTCGGGTGAGGGCTACAATCCCGTCGTACCAAGGTTTCACCATCCAAACCCCGACTACGACGTATGGGCAGGATTTCAACCCGTTCTTCACTCTACCGACTGTCCCTGAGGGCAGTGGACGTGCTTCCCCGGCGAATATGCCTGAGAGGACATCTAACGCTCCTCCTTGGGGTCTCCCGCCCTCTGGTGACTTACGAGGTGGCGTGCGGAGCGCTCCTGCAGTAACGGTTCCCGCACCTCAGAGTGCTCCCTCTCAAACCTCAGCTCCTACCGTTCGAATCCCTACGCGAGACACGGGGTCTCGAACTTCGACCACCAGTGGGGTCGCGTACGGGGTCGGCCCTGCGGGAACAACCGGAGCTTCCCAAGGAAACGGGGGAACTTCGGTCCCTGTCGGGGTCCAGCAAGGTCTTGCCTATGAAGGATATGGAAGTAACTCCTACTACGCTTCGCCGACGTATGGTAACACGCCTTCAACAACTAGTGGCCAGTATGGTATACCCACTAACATCCGGAACGCTATCCGTATGCTTCAGCCGTTCTACTCGGAAGGAGCGTCGGTGGAAAAAATTCGATCATTCTGGGACGCATTCGAGAACGCAACTATCGGGTTGGATGAACCTCTACGACTCAGTGCTTTCCGGTAGTGCTTAAAGGGCAAGGTCGGCGAAGATTGGTGGATGTACTCGCGCATCAACAGCTTTGAGCCCTGAGAACTCGGTTCCACAACCAGTTCATCAGTCAAACCCGTTGCAACTTATTAAGAACCTTGAGAACGCTAAGCGACCCTAGAGAATGTCCGCCGGAGTGTGGGGTGACATGATTTCGAGCCTCTGCGATGATGCACAGTGCTACGATCCTCAGATGCGCTACCAGTACTTCTTGTCTGGACTTCGGAACCGAGATTGGAGGAGCGCTCTTACCACGACCATGATCGACTCCATCCCTGCGGCTGTGGTCATGTTGCTCCTCAAGAATATGCATCGTCCCGTCGAAGATGACTCCGAGTTCGATAATGTTCCGTCCCCTAGAGCTTTCCAAGAGAACACTGGCCTCGAACGCATGATGAACATGCTGCAGCAGAAGCAGAATCTACTCGCTCAACAGCAGCACCAGCAACTTCAGCAGCAACAGCAGCTGATGCAGCGTCCCTTGGCGGCCGCCTATGCTACTCCGGCGATGAATGTGGCTGCAGCCTACTCTCCTCCTGATCCGAACACTTCCCTGCATTATCAACCTACCGGAACGCTTCCTATTACGCCTAGCAGGGGTGTTCGTGTGGGACCGGACTTGCGCACTCAAGATGGTCTTCTCGTGTGCGGTCGATGTCACACTCTGGGGTGTAGTCGAATTCACTGTCGTCGCGGCAAAGCCACCTGTCCTCACGGTAAGGAAGTGGGCCACATCGGTCCCGAGTGTGAGCGTGACCCTCCTAGCGGATTCCGGAACACGAGGAACGGTCGCAAGTGCTTCCTGTGTGATGAATCGGGTCACATGCTGGCGGAATGCTCTCTAAAGACGTCGCTGAAAAGACTTGGCGTTCCGGCCGGGGCAACGGCGGGACCTGTCCTAGGACAAGCGCCCAACCAGCAATAATGGGGGCGAGAGGGAGGGGAAGGGAGTGTCGCTCCTTCCTCTTGTCTATGGATCGACACAAATGGGAGCGCTTTGAACGCCATGGGGGGGGGGTCGACCGAGAGGTATGAAGTGTATCCCGTTGGAGGTGGGATGAGTTCCACCTTACTGGAAAGAAATGAAACGACTGTGAGCAACGAACATATGACGAGAACTGAAAAGCTACTGCCGCTGGTGGATGACGGATATACGGCGCCCGTGTGGAACGGGGTGTCGGTGGTCCCAAATGCAGTCGGCGGTTGGAGGATGGAACAAGAAGCGTTTGTGACGGAGGTAGGCTCGGGACCCGTATGAGACGGTCCCTCGATAGCCGCAAACATTGACGAACGCTGGAGTGCGAACCAAGGAGTGGTTACGAGAGATGACCAAAAAAGTGAGAGCGAAGCAGTGAAAAGAGAACTAAACAAGGAAGGGGAAGCGGAAGGGCCGCGACCTCAGGCGTCCTCGGCGGAACGAGACTACATGACGACGCCCACCCACCACAAGAGTGTGGTTTCGAGTGTGCTAGACCCCGATAAGGAAAAGAATGAACCTAGCGACCACCTGCTACAGGAAGCGTTACCCCAAGACGTGACGGAGGTACTCGAAAGCCCACCCCGAGAAGAGTGTGGAACTACAGAAGATAGTGTCCCCGTCTCGAGGGTAGACCCACGCGAGAGGGAGGAAGACGTGACCCCTCCCGGAAGAAACGACTCCTCCAGAGAAGACTCTGAGGACGTCGTCAGTACTAGTTCGGCTAAGGGTGAGCCCGGGAAGGGGCCTTCCTTCGCGAGAGTGTTCGCCAAGGAAGAACTGAATGCTTTGGAAGACGGAGAGCCATCTGGGCTGGCCGAAGAGAAGGAAGAGTACGACAAGCAGCTCGACGACCGACTGTTCCCTCTTGATGAGGTAGAACTAAAGCGCAGGTTGATAGAGAATGCAGAACAGTCGAAGGAGTTATCTCTTGCCGAATTGAGTGTCCTGCTTGACATTCCCGAAGAGAAACTAGCGAGGACCCGAGATTCTTCCCCCGGTCGGCTATCTACTCCGGAGTACTGGTTGGAATGGTTCCAAAAGACGCTGGCCTCATCCGAGAAGCGAAGCGTGCCAGCCGTAACTTCCAAGAGGAATCGCCGGTACGGATTAACTCTGTGACTTCGGACGACTCCGATTACCGAGACGAAGGAGGCGGGACCTCGACGAAGAGGTTCTCGTGACAGGATCTGCCTAAGACGATAGTGCACTTCCCGGAGCTGAAGATACCACCTCTGCCGAGAGAAGTGTGTCCAGTGGACCCCTCCGTAGTGGAAGATAATATCGCGCTGGCCTTGAGAAGTTCTCCAGAGAGGCCCTTCGACCTCAACAAAACTGAGTGCGGCTTGCTGAACTCTCGAGGTCTCGTGCCTGACCCTTGGCGTGCCGTGGTGCGGCGAGCAGTATACATCCTCGTAAAGACTGAAGCTTTAAGTGGAGGTGGCTGGTGTGAAGGGTGTATTGGCGAAGGATCGCTACAAGAAGAAAAGAAAGATAACTCCCCGCCCCCTATTGAGTTCCAAGGCCTCCTAACCAGGACCGAGGTCTTACTCGATCGCCTCGCTGCTCCCGCTGACTCGCGGTTGAAGGAGTTACTAACTAAAAAGATTTCGGACCTCTACGAGAAGGATGCTGATCAGCTACGCTTGAAGATCCTCGAGAGGAGTTCACCCTGCCGACTCTGTCGCTGGAAGGGTCCTGGTCCTATGTACTCACCAAACCCGAAGCAAGTCAGATTCGACTGTTCGCCTCTGTTCGACGACCGTACCGAAGCCCTCGGAGCGAACTGTTCTTCCCGAGATAAGGAAAACGGGTTATACGGCTATGTGAACGTCGTCGCCGACGCTCCGGAACCCCGCCCCAAGCCGGGCCTGGTGGAAGTACCGAGCACTACAAGGAACTGGTCAGCTGACGAGGAAGAAGGGGTCGTCCCCCTCGGCAAGCGGGTGATCGGATCAGTGGGGGCGTGGAAGCTCTATCGTGGGGGTTTATCGAAAACCTCCCGGCCGAACTTTTTATCGACTCTGGGGCCGTAGCGTGCCTAGTGCACCGGCGAGTATTAAAGCGTCTCGGCTTAACTAACTCCCCTCTCATACCCTACGTGGGTAGTCTGAACGGTGTGTCCTGGTCTACGCTCGATATCGAAGGAGTAATCTACTTGCCTGTGACGCTGGGCTCCGTCGAGAGGAGGATACCGTTTGCCGTCGTACCTAAGCTACACGTCGACGCCATCCTGGGCACCCACGCTCTCAAGGACTTCCGCGCCGTGGTAGACTTGGATGAGAATACTGTTACGCTAAAAGACACGGGTGAGGTGTTCCCTCTGGGATCTCCTCGAGTGGAGGAATCTTACCTACCCCCGCATCTCATCTACCATTCGACTCCGCCCTGGTGGACAAGCTCTAGTGGTCGCGGAGATTCAAGGTCAACTGGTTGACGGGACCACCGTCCTCGTAGAAGGACTTGCCGAGTTGGATGACTCCATTAAAAGTTGCTAGGACTCTGTGCACGGTGTACAACGACCTAGTGATCGTGGAAGTGTCCAACCCCTCTATCGAGGACGCTGTTATCAAGCGAAGTACTAGATTGGCGAGTGCTACGGTGATCCCCGAGACCGCGCTTCTGCTAGGAACTACGGCGAGGCTGAAGCACGAAGCCACCCGGCCCGCCGAGACCCAGACCATGAGCCGAAGAGCCCAAGATCTTTGGTCCACTCGGTCATTAGCGCCTCTCGTACTACGACCGAAGTCGCTCAGGAGTCCGTACCCGAACTGGATCGAGTACTCAAGGAGGAGCTCAGGGTTGACTTAGACGAGTCCAAACTGGGGAGCGAACAGAAGAAAATATTCACGAAGTTCCTCCAACCGTTCGAGGACATGTTCGTTGAAACCTCGATGCGCCCCGGACGTACGAGCCTACTCGAGTTTTCTATTGATACTGGAGAACACCCGCCTATAAAACAACCTCCTTACCGAGTGTCCAAGGCGGAAGGAGACGTGATGGAGTCCGAGATACAAGAATACTTGAGGTAAGACCTCATACGACCTTCTTCTATCCCTTGGGCCAGCCCGGTGCTTATGATCCGCAAACCGGACGGCGGAATACGGTTCTGCATTGACTATTGAAGACTGAACGCTGTCACATCAAGGACTGCTACCCGATGCCGCTCATTGACGATATTCTAGATGTACTAGGAAACGCTAAACTGTTCTCTACAATGGACATAGCGTCCGGCTACTGGAACGTCCCGATGGCAGCGGATAGTGTGGAGAAGACTGTCTTCACTTGCAAATATGGCCTCTTCGAGTGGCTCGTGATGCCGTTCGGACTGTGTAATGCCGTACTGGCCTTCGAGCGACTGATGGAGACTGTGCTTGTCGACCTTAAGTGGCGGACTTGTCTTGTGTAGCTCGACGACTGCGTGGTCTTCTGCGAAGATTTTCCTACTCACCTAGTGCGACTAAAGCAAGTCTTGGAACGGTTTCGATCTGCTGGGTTCAAGCTCAAGATGAAGAAGTGTAAGTGGGCTCGTGACCAAGTAGCGTTCCTGGGACACGTCGTCACTCCTTCTGGCATCTTGCCCAACCCCGAGAAAGTCAAGTCAGTGATGAACGTGCTAAGACCACACGACTTGCACACTGTGAGAGCGTTCCTGGGTTTGGCTAGTTACTTCAGGCGGTACATCCCGGGATACGCGGCCATATCGGCCATGATCGAACGGCTCAAGATGAAGGGAGCCCGATTCTTTTGGAGCGACGACTGCGAAGCCGCTTTTCTGCAACTAAAGTGTAAGCTGGTGGAACCTCCTATCCTTATGTATCCCGACTTTTCAAAGCGTTTTCATCTATACGTGGACTCATCTAAACTCGCTGTGAGAGCGTGCTTGATGCAAACCGTGGATGGGCGCGAGAGAGTTGTAGCCTATGCGAGCAAACTACTAGTAGGCTCTGAGAAGAACTGGGTCCATAAGGAGGACGGTACTTCGGAGATCGAGTGTTGGGGCATTGTATGGGCCACGCGCAAGCTCCGCTGCTACCTGGATCGCTGTGATTTCGACCTGTACACGGATCACAAAGCCTTGACGTGGGTCTTCGACGAGACTAACCGCACGAGTAACGCTAAGCTGGCTAGGTGGGCCATGGAGTTGTATCAGCTACGCTTCAAGGTGTTCCACAATCCCGGTACTTTTATGGGGTATGTGGATGGTCTGTCCAGATTGCATACCCAAACCATCAATGCTATCTCTATGGCGGAGTTACGCAATGATGCTGACGAGTCCCCCCCCCTAATACTGTCGAAGTCGGGGAGACTGCGCCTCTCGACTCGACTCGGCTCCCTACGGAACCTTTGTTAGAGAACGCGGGCGACTCTGGTCCCGTAGCGGCTCCCGATGAAGAAAAAGTTACTGACCAACGCTTGGTGTCACCAGTTGATGTGTTCGGGCTACAACAGACTCGCTTCGTGGACGAACAAAAGAGGACACCTTGGATCCAAGCTATGATAGCGTTCCTAAGTGATGGAGCTCTAGCTCTGGACCCTCAGATGCGCACTAAGATCCTGCTGATGGCCCCTAACTACTCGGTAAAGAATGGCGTGCTCATGCGTCGCGTGCACTTGAAAGCTCGCGCCGGACCCGCGTCTACTCTTGAGATACCTGTGATCCCCCTGCCTTTCATATCGACCGTACTGCATCACTGTCATAAGGATGTACTTGCCGCGCACGTCGGAGTTACTAAGACGCTCGACAAAGTGCGCAAGCACGCTTACTGGCACGACTGGAAGAAGGATGTGGCCGAATATGTTCGAGAATGCACCGTTTGCGGCAGTGGTAAAGGCTATCGCCCTTGGAGAAATGGCCGGATGCAGCGAATGCCAGTACAAGAACTATCCGGGCATTTTTCTCTACTAGTGGTGGATGCCATAGGTCCCCTAGTGGCTACTCCTCGAGGCAACAAGTTCATACTCGTCTTCGCCGATTACTTTACTCGATGGGGCGAAGCGTTCCCTGTGGCCCGCTTAGACACTGTAACGTTCGTGGAGATAATGGTGAACGAAGTGATCTCGCGGCACGGAGTCCCCGAGAAACTGCTGAGCGACCAAGGATCCAGCTTCATATCGAATTTGGCCCGATCCTTCTACGAAACACTCGGGATCAAGAAGTTGTTTGGAGCTGCTTATCACCCTCAAACTTAGGGTCTAGTCGAACGCTTCAATGGTACACTGATCGGGATGCTAAAGATGTATGTCAACGAGGCTCAAAACGACTTGGACTTGTATCTACCCCGAGTACCTTTTACTCGCGTACCGTTCGTCTTACCACGAGGCTCTTAAAGACTCTCCTTTCTTTAGCCTATATGACCGGGATCCGATGTTACCTCTGGACCTCGCGTTTCTCAACACGAACAACGGGTGGAAGAGTAACGAAGTCGCTAGTTACCGACGAAAGCTATTCTTGTCTCTACGAGATACGAGACGACTAGTGGAACGCCAGCTCTTGAAGGCCCAGGGCAGACACGAGCAACGACTGAGTAACCAGGTGTCGATTAAGTTCAAGGAGGGAGACCCGGTATGGGTCTATTAGTACTTCCGGCTCGTCGCGGAGAGAAGACCACGAAGAAACTCGCTTTCGCGTGGCATGGCCCGTACCGTGTGGTCGGGACTATGGGGGGAAACTCCGATCGCGTGGCCATTCCTTCTCACCCCAACCGAGTTGTGACTATTAGCGTCAATAGGTTGAAGCGTTTCCAAGGACGGTGGAGCCGACTGTTCCCGTCCGAAGTACCTGATGGAGTCTAGACGAGTCCTGGTACCGACGATGACGGACCTTTGTCAGAAGAAGACCTCCCGTCTACTAGCTTTGTGGAGAGACTCCTGATTGGTGGGGAAGATACAGCCCTGACTGGGGTTCCCTACTCCGTGATCGACATAATCGCCAGACGGAAAAAGAACCGAGAAGAGCAGTTCCTGGTGTTGCTGGCAACCTATGAGACGCCTTGGAGACCTCGGAACACTCTATTGCCCACCTACGCTGCTCTGATCAAGGCGTTTGAAGAGACCCGTCGTCGGGAGGAAGGCCTACCTGAACTACGTCGCAGCGCGCGGTTGGAAGATGCTAACGCCGCTGTAGACGAAGAGGAACTACTCTTCTAGGAGAAGAGAGTCGTGACGGGCCGAATTATTGAGCCTGAGTGAGCTTGTGGCCCCGTCTTCCTCGGAAGTGTCCTGAAGAACACTTCTTACGGCTCTGTATATTTTTGGATTCTACATTACAAGTGGCTGATCTACTACCTACCGAGCAGAAAAACAATTTTACCGCGATTTCAAGAGGAAGAACGAAAACGACAAATGGAGAATGAATCGTGGTGAAAAACAAAAAGAAACTTAAAAGAAGAAGATACCACTACACATACGCTCATCCTGTGGGAACGGTACTGGACTCGTACGGATCACTAACTTCTCGACGGCCTTATGTTAGGCTGTTTTGTCGGATTTCTTTGTCGGCGAAGTGGGGGCAGAATGCTCTCCCGGTGAGCTCGCCTTCCGAGGTGCTGACGGAGACCGAGAGGCCGAGCGTCTCCTAGGAGACACTGCCTTCTTCAACGAAGACGCCGAACTCGACTGCGAACGCTTGCGCGTACCGTCCCGCGACGCTTGAACTGACGGGGAAGTCGTCGTTTTGCCGTCGGTTAGTTTGTCGGGAGTAGCTTTGTTCCCCTTCGCGTGTGAAGGTGATCTCGCCTTATCCCGCCTGGACTCAGTACTCGCCTTAGTGGTCGAGGGCTTAGTCGGGGACTTCGACCGGGAAGCCGAACGCTCCTCCGAGCGTGACCGCCGAGACTTATTGCGCATTGGGGGCTTCGATCGTGACCTTAGAGGAGATACCAAACGTTCTGGCGAAGCGGCGCGCGCTTTGAGCTTGCCTTTAGCGCGTGGGGTGAAGGGGACCGCTTGCGCAACGAACTAACACGAGATTTCTTCAGGAAGGTAGCACTACGTAACGGGCTTCGCGCGCTCCTTCGACTTCAGAGGCTTGTGGGAGAGCTGCAGGCGCTTTTTGGGGCGCTTGTCGTCATCCGAACTCTCGTCTGAACTAGACGACAGGCGCAGCGTTATCTTAACGGGGCGGAGTTCTTCGGAGTCACGCTTGGCTTCGTCCTCTTCGTAAGCTGACTCTTCCTCAATCGCTTCCTCCCAGACCGCCGTGTAAGTACCGTCGGTACGCTCGTAAGCCGCGTATCCCGCGGAGTCCGCTTCCGACGAGTCTAGAGGAGCGACTCTGGGTGTCCGAAGAGCTCCTTTCTCCCGTTCGCGCGAAAGCTTGGCCGACATCTTCTGGAGGCGAGGGCAGTGGCTTAGCACATGCTAGACCCCCTTCGAGCGGTCTCCAACCCAATGGGGTTCGTGGTCCTCCTTCGACTTCATGTCCAGCAGGACGAGAGCTAGGGCCCGGTCTGTGATCTGGCTGTCCGGCTTCGAGCTGTTTGGGTCCAGGTCTCCGATGTGCTCCAACAACTCTGTGGTGGTCGTGAAGCCTCCCTCATCGATCTGGAACAGTAAAAGAGAGCATTCGACAACCCGAAAGATTAAACAGTCAACGAGAGAGCAGGACAGG
>NW_003303662.1:64127-69694 GCF_000142945.1 Phytophthora infestans T30-4 | reverse complement strand
ATAAATCTAAGCTGGTTCCGGTTTCTTTCTCCAAAGCTCCGGCCTGCTTCGTTAATTAGTTCCCTCTTCCATGTCCGTCGACCTTATGGAGGACCGGAGTCGTTTTCCGACAGGCTTAAAACGGCAGTCACGAACGAGATCCACGGGTGACTCAGACGCTTTCGAACCGGAGCGAGGACTCTCCGTAATCGTCTTCTTCTTCGTCGAGCCGGAACTGACGCTCTTGAGCGGAAATCGACCGTCCTGCGTGAAGCGTGGGTGCCGAGGCGGCTTCCCGCGAGTAGGTTGCCTACACGGTTTTGGCATGATCACTATCGGCCCAGTCAAAGCGTCCGCGGCCTTCCCCGTGTGGTCCAAGATTGCGACAGCGATGTCATCCAGTAGCTCGAGGCCGATGAAGCTGGCGTTCGCGGCAAGAATGTCATGCATGATGACCCAGAAGCGCTCGTCGGCCGGGATATCGTCGGTAGAGGAGCCGTCGGAGTCGGACGACTCGACGTTCCAGACGGCCTTGAGTTGCGGGGCGCCTTACCGCGTGGAGTGCCCATAACTGGGTGTAGCGAAGAGGGAGGGTGCCGAGGGAAGCGTCTGGGGTCGAGGCAAAATTGCCGAATGAGCCGAAAGACTGCCCGTCGGTACCTGGACCTCCAGTTCCGTCTCTCCCGAGATTTCTGTGATAGCTGCGTATTGGGTGCAAGAGAGACTCTTGAAAGGGACGAGAAATCGGTGTTCTCCTTTCCCAGCAACATGACTTGACTGATGGATAACGACTAAGACTGATGGGAGTCGAGCAACTTTGAGAAGGTTCACCTCGGGTGTACTCAGTTTCTTATTTGCCGAGTGTTCTCTCCGCTAAATGGAACCCCAAGCTAGCGTTTTCTACGAGTACGCCCGCTGGGAGCTGTGGCCTGTGTACGTAGGCGCCGTAACGGTCTGGGTCCTAACGACTCCTCTACGCAACGTTACCTGGGAGTTCCTGACCCAAGTGTGACGTGTGGTCAAGATGAACTGTGATATTTGGAGCGACTGTGCGTCGTTGTACCGAGACGTGCTTCAAGCGAGCGAACTTCGACAACTCCGAGGTGCTACCTACGCGTATGAAGTATGGAGTGCGCTATTAGCTGTGCCTCCTATCGTTCTGCTCAAAGGAGAAGAAAATTATGGTCGCTATGGACGGATGTTGCGGGGTTGGTGGATCGCCGGCAAGGTGACCTTCTCCGACTACATCCCGGAAGCCCTCCTCCGTACAAGAGACTCGAGCATACGATATTGGTACGCTTTCTGGGACGCTCTCAAGGCCACCTGAATGCGCCTGTACGCTGTGGGAGAAGCCGCGTGTTGGCTGGTACTACTATGCCTTTCCCTGCTGCTATACATCCCTGTCAACGTGTTTGATCTGGTGGAATTCGTACTCCTGGGACCTGTGAGTGTTTAGGCTGCACTGTTGTTCCTACTGGCTTCCAGCTACTGCCTCAGGTGGACCGGCTGGGGTCTCGCCGACACTCTTATCGTGGTGGTCGCCGGTGTAGTATCCCACGCTTCTCGTCAGTACGACGAGGGAAGCCCCCTACGAACCGTCCCCCCCTAAAGTACTGGTTGAACTAGCTTTGGCAGGTACTCGCCGAAACGCTTCCGAACGTAGTATGGCCGAAGCTCTGAACATCGAACGTCTACGGGTCGACGACGACGTCGGAGTGTTATATGACTTTCAGGCCGCCGACCCTGACTACATTGGGGACTACACCGAGGACTACCCTGAGGCGTCCCAGCCTCACTTACCAGTCGAAGTTACTACCGACGGAGTCAATATGGCTAAAGTAAGGGATGTACGCAGAGGATCCGTTCGCCGAGGACGGCAAGCGACAAGTCGGGGAGGATTGTGGTGTAGTAGAACACACAAAAATCGTCAGATGTGGATTCCTTACACAAACCACAACGAATCGCCGAGTTAGGTCGGCGGTTTGTATGGCCTGCGCAGAGGGTGGTCCCCTCGCGGTCCGGCCCTTCCGGGACAGACGAGTGGCTCGCTTCCACCCGGTTCCGACTAACCAAGTCAGATCACTTCCGAGGCTCCGCCGAGTTTGGTTCGGCTGAGCTCGTTCACAACCCTGTGCCCTCCACCAAAGGATGGACGACGGCGCGCGAGCGCTTTTACAGGTCACCGAGCGCAGAGGCAGCTCAGCTAGAAGTGTTACGGCACCCGGGCTATCCGACGTACCGGCCCGCTGAGTATGCGGGACTTTCTTTCGCGCGTAGCGAGACTTTGTCCTACCCGGACCGACTTAATCTCTTGGCGCTACCAGTCAATACCCTACAAGCTATGCCTCTCGAGTATTGACGGCAGGCATAATCCAGCCCTATGCAGGGACTTACCGGAAAAGTGTACACGTGTCTTGGACTAAGAAAATTCTGCTCTGTTATCTTCTGGGAGCCCTTTCGGCTCCCCCTATTTAATCCTATGCTTCTCATACAAATATCTAATGAAATGTAGTCGTTTCGGATCTCTACCGACCCTTCAGCTGAGTTCCGGCGACCGTTGAGCTCAGCGGCTGTCCGGATAGCATATCCGGACAGATCGCCGAGTACTTACCGTGATCCTTGGCTCCTAAGCTCTGGGTTATCAGACCGAGCCGATTCTTGACCTAAAGTAGGTCGGCGTATGGTCGAATCTGGAAATCCCTACACCACAACTGCCCCGGTTATGATACGAGCCGAGCTGGTGAGTATCTTCCGCTGTCACTCACTTGGCAGCTCCTTACTCTTCGCATGATGTTCCAGCACAACCCGTGGCACCATCCATCTTCTCCAACTCCTCGTCGAGGTGTAGGCGTGCCAGCTGAGTCGATTCCTCGACCCGTCGGTACTCGTGGGGTCAGCGACCGGCATGAAGTGGGCTGGTTGACCTGACAACTTCCCATGAGTCTGACGCGGAGTCGGCAGAGTCTTCTCCGTGCGCCTTCCTGGTCCACCGAGCTTGCCGGGCGACACCACTTCGGGCGCCACCAATCAGCCAAGCTCGGCTGCTCCAGTGAGTCTTGACTCCCTTATGGCCAGAATAACGAGCAAGGGCATGATCGCCGAGAAGAATTGACCTTCTTGGCGAGGCTCATGGCTTACGGATTTACTCGTTCCGTGGAGCCCTCCGATCCCGTGCAGCGGCGAGCGATTTTGCATGCTGCTTCCGCGGGGGAACTGTTGGATATCTGAAAGGCAACTACGCCGCTCTTGATTATCCAAAGATCATCGGCGATCTCCAAGCTGACAATCAAGCTGCTCAGGAGGAGAACCGCGCACTGACTCGGCGACTGGAATCGCTTGCTCTCAGCAATGTCGACTTGTCAACTCAGCTCTCGTCGGCTCAACAGCAAGTGTCTCGATTGGAGGCTGCTGCCACGCAATCGGCTAATCTCCTCGCGTCGCTGCGAAAGGCTGTAGCTCTGAGTGAGGCAAAACTTGCTCGGGCCATCGCAGCTGAGCAGAGCAAGGTTGACGCTGCGTTGGGTCAGGCCCAGCTCCACCATCAGCAAGTCTTGGATCGGGACGCCGAGATCGACGTCCTTCTCCGATCCATTTCTGAGAGGGATGCGGCGTTCATCACTCTTCAGGGCATTGCTTCCAAGCACTTCGAACAGCTGCAGGAGTCGGTGCGGTTGTACAGTTCCACCGGTACTCAACCCTTGCGGCACGCTCAGTCGGTGATCGCTGAGCAGCGGGCGGTGATCTTGCGACAGAAGCAGCTCATCCGTCGGAATGGCATTATTCCGATGCACGATCCTCAGATGGCTGCTGCTGCTGGCGGTGGCTTGCAGGTTCCTGGACTTAATCCGTCCGACCTTCTCCTCAACGCCCGGCTGTGTCGTGTCTTGGAGGCTCGCTTCCCTGAGGTTCTTCACATTCCAGCCGGTGAAACTCGGCGGTTGGAGTTGACTGTCCATCCTCGCCGAGATGCTCCAGTGGCGAGTTCCATTATTGGTCCTAGTGTGGTTCCCTCAGCTAGTCAAGCGTCTTCGGCGACTTCATTGGCAAACTCGGCTGCGGCTCCAGTCAGCTCAGCGGCGGTAACAACCCAGGCTGAGCCGACTCTTGCTCAGCTTCACCGTACGCCTTTGGCAAACTTGACCTCGACTCAGCGGCTTCGGCGCTATGCCAACCCCAAGTCTCCCACTGCTGCAGGTCCTCGTCATCGTGCACCGGCGCCGCATCCGCCTCAACCGTACGCTTGTCCACTCCCCGGCGAGGATGGACACGAGGCTATCAGTATCCTTTTGCACTCAAGTTCACCTCAAGCTACTGTATCCGATGGAGGAAGGCCTCGCTCTGGAAAGTCCCGTCGTCGGACTCGGCGGAAGAAGGTTCGTCACCTTCAGTTGAGTTCTGCTACTCAGCCCGCTGTCTCTGCTCGCTCTGAAGACGACGATGACGCTTCGAGCGAAGCTGAGTTTGAGTTTGAGTTGCCTGAGCCGCCCGCCGACACGGTTCCTGTAGTTGCTTCGACGACTTCGGCGGGTTCTTCGTCTTCTGGTCCTCCGGTGACTTCGTCAGTCGCGGCTATTCGCCCACCGCCGATATCTTCATCCGATGTCGTGGCTTCACTGCCTGTCCCGGCTACGAGCGTGTGTGCCCCAGGCTCGACTTCGCCCATCTCCGCTGGGTTGCCCCAGTCGAGCGCACCACTCAGCGTCGTGCTAACGGTGGTTGGACGCTCCCAGTCGCCCTCTCGGGGTCTGAGCGTATCCACCACGCCGACTGACTTAGTGACTCCGGCCGTGAGTGTCCTCAGACCGTCTCTCCCTGTGACCACGGCCGTGTTGACGTCCCCATCTGGGCGCCCTATCCGGAGATCTGCTGCGACCGCCCGCACTGTGACTGCTCAGCTGCTTGAGGATCTCGACGCGTCTGACGACGAGGTGTTAGGGCCTGGTGATGGTTCTGTACCGTACACCGGCTCGACGAATCCTGCCGCTGGGTCGCTCTTGGATCCCATTTCCTTATCAGAGAACTCGGCTGGCAGTCCTTCAGGTTCCGACTCAGCGACCGCAGATGCTCGTCGTTCTGTCCAAGCGAGAAGTCTTCATGCGGCGATCTTCGGTTCTGACGACGAGATGAACGATGAGTCCTTGCCGCCGAGTGATCGCCACTCCTCGCGGCCTTCATCGAAGGATTCTGGTGACGGGACGAGTTCTGCCTCCGCGCCGGCTTCGGGGAAGCAGCAGCATCGCAAACGTCGTGCTTCGTCGAGTCCTACCGGTCATCGGTCGAAGCGATCCAAGAAGCACAAGAAGCACAAGAAGCATCACAAGAAGCACCGACACCACAAGCATCGGCAGCTTCCGTCGACTCCTGATCCAGCTCCGGCTCAGTCCATTCCGGCCGCTCCTTCGCCGAGTAGGCTCCCGGTTATATCGATTCTCTCTCAACCGAGTTCGACTGCTTCACGTCCGGCTGTGGTCGCACTTCCCAGCGCTCTTACACTCCGCTGGCGACGTTACTGAGTCAGCCTCGGAAGGCGTGTCCAAGAAGACCGCCGGAGCGTAAGTAGCCTCACTCACCCCGAGTAACATAAAAAG
>NW_003303662.1:62529-63866 GCF_000142945.1 Phytophthora infestans T30-4 | reverse complement strand
TTCCCGGCCGCTTCCTCCGCCGAAGTAGGCTCCCCGGTTTATATCGATTCTTCTCTCCAGCCGAAGTTCGACTGCTTCACGTCCGGCTGTGGTCGCACTTCCCAGCGCTCTTACACTCCCGCTGGCGACGTTACGGACTCGGGCCTCGCAAGCGGTGTCCAAGGATTGTCGCCTGACTCTTCACATGGCTCAACTCCGCGAGGTACCATTCATGTATTTCGGCTCAACTCGTTGTTGGAATGCATTATTGGATACACTGAGCGGAGGGGTGCAGATGGAGCTCGTAGGGGGCAAGAGTCGTGTTCCACCTACGCCGTGTTCTCTTGACGGCATTCGAGCTTTCATGGCCGTTTTCGACCCGAGCCATCCTTGTCAGCGTCTTCGGCGGATGCTCCCTGAGCTTCCTTTCTTCTTTTCTCCGTCGATACTGGAGGAAGCTCGGCGATGTTTGGCTTCTCAAACCCGGCCTCGAACTTTGATGCAAGTTCTTGGAGATATGTGGGTGAAGCTTCGTGGCGACAGTCCCTTGGACTCGGCGGGGAGGCCCATCCAGACAGATGGCCAAATGACTCGTTACTTCGTAGCTCTCTATGAGCGTCGTCATTGGATTGTCGAGTCGAGTGTGTTAATGGGTCTCCATCCTGACGTCAACCCGGCTGCCACGCCCGCCCAGCTTGCTGAGGTATACGAACTGTGGCTGGTGTACAAGCGCAAGCGCAAACGTCGTAGTGACACCTTGCGATCTTTGGTTGTTGCTGTCTACGACCAGCTTTACTCGGCGGTCACTCAGAAGCTCGGCGATGAACCTGCTCCACTGGTGGACGCAGAGGTTTATTTTGATCCGTCCGTTCCCCATTACTCTCCCGTTAACCTTTCGTGGGTTCCTTCCGGGAGAGACTGGGTCCAGTGTGCTCACGATGTGGATCTAGCCGAGCCCTGGCGAGCTTGGTGGCTTACTGACCCAGCGGCCATCCGTACAATACTTGCTTCCGCGCTCGGAACGTGGACTTCTTGGTTTTCGCTCCGCGCGGTATGTATCCTCAAGTAGATAAGGACGGATTGAGGAAGGTTTTGGTTTTTGCTGACCCATCGCCCTCCTGCGATGCCCCGGGTCCCCAACTCGGCAGAAATCGTCAAGGAATCCGTATCTTCACTGAGTCTTCATTAAAGACTCCGCTTCAGATGTAGCAGAGGGCCTCCGGAGGCCAACTCGTGGTGTGAGGGGGCTTTGGGTCGTGTTAGCTCTGAAACACGCCTCCCAAATAAGTATCCAGATGGGAAAGCCGCGGCCCTAGGATGACGAAATTTAGACCAATTTATAAAGGATAGAGAACAAG
>NW_003303662.1:49898-60302 GCF_000142945.1 Phytophthora infestans T30-4 | reverse complement strand
CGGATTCTCCAGAATTGGTAGACATGGCTTCATGATCCTGACTTCCTCCTCTTGCTCTAGCCGAGTCTTCATCCAGCTCGTCCACAAAGTGAACTCGGCGTACTCGGCTACGAGTGACTGCCGTGACAATCGGTGTTTCCGCTGGGTTGTCTGTGGCGTACAGTTCTTCGGCTACGCGGTTAATCATTCTCAGCTCTGCTTTCCTATCCGTCCCAAGAATTACTCGTCCAGCTTTAGCTTCCAGTGCTTCTGTAGCGAGAGAATCAGCCGCTGCGTTATAGTGTCGCGCTATGTGTCGATACCGGACCGAGTTGAGTTGTTTCGTGAGATCCTTGTGCCGAGCTAGTTCCACTTGCAACGTTTCCTTCTTGCATGCTATCACCCCCATGGATTGCTGGATTGCAAGCCGGGAGTCACCCACGATAATCAGATCGGTTATCCCTCGGTCAATCGCCGCCAAGACTCCATTGTTCATGCCGGTGTACTCGGCGATGTTGACTGTGGTGGACGACAGGTACGCACTCGCAGCAATCTCAATGTCCCAATTCGGAAGGCGCCACAGTATCCACGAACAACTGCCATACCCGCCGTATTTAGCCGTCTTCGCTGAGCCATCAAATGACAGCACGCATCCTGCAAAGTCAGCTGGTATTCGGGCATCTAGCAGCGCTGGGTCCATTCGAACTGTCGCCGAGTTCTTGGAGGGAGGTGCCAGGTGCTTCAAGGAATCGTCGAGTCCGATAAACGGGGTTATCGACGCCTGGAGCAACTGGGCGAAGTCTACATCTCGCTCACGTACTCGTTTCACCTTCAAATCGTAGGGCGACAACATAACTGCGAAACTGACTGCGCGACCGTACAGCGACTTTGACTTAAACAACCACTCCAGCGTGGAGAAACGGGTGTAGACGTGAAGCGTCTTTCCCGCCAAGAGAGTGTAGCACACTTTCAGCCATTGCAACAGCGCGACTACTTCTTTCTCAGCGGGATGATAGCCGAGTTCGTTCTCCTTTAGTACGCGTCCGCAGAAGCGAACTGGGTGCAGCTTGTCGTCGTGTGGTTGCATCAACGTACTGCTCAGCGCCCACTCATTGGCGTACAACATTATGTGGACTTCTTTCGCCGAGTCGAAATGACGCAGAATTGGAGCTTCTGCTACCCGTCTTTTGAGCTCGGCGAATGATGCTTTTGCTGACGCCAGGTCACCCCCAGGGCCAAAGTCCGTATCCTTTAGCTGATAGAGTACTGCTCCGTAAACAGCCAAGTTCTGGATGAATCGGCCGTAATAGTTGAGGGCACCGAGGAACGCTTGCATCCCCTTCTTCGATTTCGGGAAGGCGAGCTCGGCGATCGCGGCTATCTTCTTCGCATCAGCGCGTATGCCACTCGGCGTAATCTCGTGCGATAGGAAATCAACCTTGGGTTGGATAAAGATACTCTTGGTAAAGCTGATGCTAATTCGACATTCTGTGAACCGGGCTAGTAATCGGTCGAGTGTCTCCAAGCAGGCGTCGAACGTCTCCCCTCCAAAACAGATATCATCGACAAACGACCTCCGCTTGAACACCGGAATCAAGGAAGACTGGTCAGGTTCTCCATCAGCAAACATGTCGCCGTCCGGTCCATTGACCAGGTCTTGGACCGGATCGCAGTCAGCTTGTGATTGGTGGTCAGCTTCAAACTTCGTCAGCTGACTCTGCGTTGAATCGCCGACTCCGTCGAGCTCAACTCGCCGAGTTCCCGACTACGCTTCAGCAACAGCCATTCGTTCGGCAAACTGTTGCCATCCTCCCTTTGGTTGAACGTATCCCCATAGAGCGTTGTCGATTAGTCGCTGGTAAATCATAGGCGCATTCTTCAATCCAAATGGCATTCGTAACCATTCAAAGTGTCCAAGTGCACATACGAACGCTGAGAACTGCCGAGCTCGGCGTGTCATCAAGACTGCCCAGAATCCACTCGCAGCATCGAGCGAGCAAAACCACAAGTAGCTTTCCAATTCGGTAAGCAGGTCATCAACCAGTGGCATAGCGTATTCCATCGGTGTCGTAACCGCATTAACCAGTTTATAGTCAATGCATAGTCGAATATCCCTACCATTTTTCTTGAGCACTATCACCACTGGTGAGGCCCAAGGGCTGCTCGAGAATAATATCAACCCAGCTCGAAGCAGCCCCTTCAACGACTCGTAAAGTTTGCTCAAGTGGCGGAGAGGTATCCGCCGAGCTCTCTGCTTAATGGGTGCGTGTCCTTGAACGTCGATGTCGCACAATGCTCCGTACGCTGGAGGCGGCAGGGCATTACCACTTGAAATCATTATCCCTTCGTGCTTTTGTAGCTCTGCCACCAATTTAGCCGACTGTGCTGGCGTATGACTACTCGACTTGACGTTTGCAGCGCCATAGTCGAGTTCGGTAGGTTCAACTTCAGTAAGATCGGGAAGGAAGGCCAGCTCGTGAGCGTAGTCCGTCAATTCCAAATCTGTTCCACTACGCTCAAAGGCGTTGGTCGTACTATCGTCAACATCATCCTCTTGCTCGTCTTCGGTCGTAGCGATAGCCAAGTAGTGTTGTCTTAGAGTTTCCGTTGCATCTCTCGTCGAGTTGCACTCGTCACCTTCATCGTGTCCTAAATCGTAGTCAATTCCGCCGGGGTCGAACACCGTCGCCGCTGAGTTCGTCACTCCGATCTCAGCTATAGTACCTTCCACCAGTAATACCTCTGATAATTCATAGCTGTCGGCTGTGTCAGGGTCCGTATTCGCTGAGTTCACTGCGATGGTCGATCTGACTCCTGCGTTCTCAAACTTGGCTCTGAGGTAGATGGTATCATCGTCATATTGTCTAGCCACTTTCGGACAGGTCGTAGTTTCCATAGTCTCCAACGCTGAGTCCGTCGTAGCTGGGTCGTCGTTCGGCTTTATTCCTTCAGGCAGTAATACCTCCCGATTATCATAGTCCTTGGTCGCGTCGGAGTGATCAATCGCTGAGTTGGTTGTGACGGCAGAACTAACTTCTGTGCATGCAAACGCGTCTTCGGAATAGCTGGCATCCTCACCGCATGCTGTGCCCACGTCCGAGGCGCTCTCAGTGTTTAGATCTGCTGACGCCGAGTCCACCGCCGCCGACTGGGTAATGCAGGCTTCCGGTGTACCCATCGCTGAGTTTACCGCGGCTGCAGAACTTGGTCTAATTATTCCAAACTTGGCTCGGTTGTCAGCAACGGGTTGGACGTCACTTAGGGCGCGTTCCGAGCGTTCTTCAAGGTCTCCTTCCGTTATAGCTGAGTCTTCAGTCGCCGACACGTCTTCCGTGGCCCTTACTTCACTTGTTCCTTCAATCGCTGAGTTCGTGTTGACGTCAGAAATGGCGCCATCGTCTTCAAACTTGGACAGCTGATAGGAGACATCTTGGCCATCGTGTAGCACCGACGTACGGTCCGCTCGGACGTCTTCCAGCTTGAACGCTGAGTTTATAGCCGGGTCACCCCTTGTCACTCCTGAAGTCGATATGACGTCTGCGTTACCGCGACGCTTCTCGTAGTCGCCGGCTTCAGCGTCGGCTTCGATCCTTCTCCAGCGTTCGGCGCATGTTAATTCTGGTCCACTTTCCACTGGAGGAGGTCGTCTTTCCACCGCCGTCGGAGTTGGGTATTTTCGTCTTTCCACAGCTGGCGGCTGGTGTGACAACCAGTCGTCGTACAGTCGTTGTTCTTTCTGCAGCAAATCTTTATCCATCGCCGACTCAAAGGCCAATATCTGCCAGTCACGGTACTTCGCCGAGTTCACGCGGACATATCCCTCATTGGCCAGTACTCCATGTGGCTACCATTTTATCACATAAAAGTGAGGTGGGCACCAGACTGACGTCTGTCGTACGTTCGTAATCAGGACATGGGTTGGTCTTCCTCGGCGATTAAAAACAACCGTCGGAATCCAACCCTTCGTCCGTCGCACCCACAAGTCATGCGTCGACTCACTGGGTTGTCGCCTGGGCAATTTGAACTCAGCGGTCATTCGACTTTCGATCGTCAACCCGTCTGGTGGCCCACATGGGACATTTGGTCCGAACTCGGTCTTGGTCGGTGCATTACTTGATCGGATGAGTGGGATCATCATCTCATCGGGTAGCTTTACCGCCGAGTTGTACAGATCCACCAGCTGGGATCATGAAGTCGGTGCCGAGAATCAAGTCGACTCCGGCATGATGAGGCATTATCCATACTTCAAACTCGTATGCCACTTCCCAGCCGAGTGTCACCTTCACCACTGCTCTTGACGTTGTCACCATCCTGTCTTTACCTATTCCTTGTATGTCAATTCGCTTATCTCTGCTGGCCACTCTCTTGAGACGCAGTTTCCTCGCGAAGTACTCACTTATCGCCGAGACATTTGCTCCGGTATCCAATAATATCTTGGTCCTTCGGTCGTTCACTGCACCCAATACGAGGGCTCTCATTCTAACTCGACGATCAAACGTCTGTGCTGACCACCATCCCAGCCGTTCTCCCGGAAGCAGCTTCATTATCCTGGTACGATGCACAGCTTGGTCTGACTGCCGAGTTACACTTGCAATCGCTCGGTTGTTATCATCTAACTCACCGAGCTCACGCTCAATTCCGTCGATTTCACACATCCAATTGCCATCCCCGCTTCTTCCCTCGGGCCGTCATGCTTCGCCTACGAAGGCAAACAAGAAGTTCGCATCAACTGCAGGTTCAGCTGACTGTGGCAGCCCGGCATATTCCAACCCAGTCAGTGTTGGCGGGCCGCCGAGTTTAAATCACTCGGCGCGTAGAGGTTGTGCAGGTCTTCTGGCACTTGCGACTTGTCGACAGAGTTCTTCAAGAACGCAGCCAGCTTCTCATATTGACGAAACAGCTCGCACCGGCCGCCTTCATGGACTTGTCTGCAGAATTGGCAGCGTCGTCGACAGTAGTGAGCCGAGTGCCCCATTCTTCCACAAGCTGCACAAGGTCCTCGTTGGGTGTTGTCGCGTGATCCATCTCCACGGTTCGACTGTTCTCGTTGGTTGTACGGTCGCGGAGGTCGGTTCGCTGAGTTTCCCCAGCTTCGGTTCGAGCCCTTCTGGTCTCCCGCCGAGTTCTCTCGGCGGTCCGGTGTATTTCCTTTATCATTGGAAACGCCGGCGTCAATGTAGTCTTCGTCTTCCGCTGAGTCGTATCCTCCGGACTGGTCCTCATCATCCCATTCATCTTCGGAGTTGTACGGACTCGGCGGGTTCTGATCGATGAGTCCCTCTCCGTCGGAGTCAGCGTCAACGACAGTGACTCGGCGGTCGCGGTTTTCTTCCTTGCGACTTCGCTTCTCATCTCGGCGGCTCTGATCCTTCCGCTTGTCATCTCGACCTCGTGCGATCACGAGTCGGTCGCGTTGCTTCTTGCGCTTCTCGCCGAGGATCCGACGATTGATTATCTGTTCCACCTTACTGATGTCTTCCAACTGCAAGGGGTACATCAAATCCATCACATCGTCATCACCACAATGCAGCAAGAAGTGTTCGACATGGTCAGCTGCGTCGGCGCCACCCTTCTCGTACTGGATCTTGGCCGTCCGAGCATACCCGTTGAGTCGGATCAGGAAGTCGCAGATCGGTTCGTTGACGTTACGTCTCGCCGAGTAGTAACGAGTGCGGGCGGATTGGTCGAACTGTGAGCAATAATAATCCAGGAACGCCTCGCTGAGTAGTTTCCAACGTCGCTGAGTCTTCTTCGGCAGCTGCCTGTACCAACTCTTCGCCGGGCGTCCCAAGCATAGCGAGAAAGGCTCGCACCATGCACTTTGGGGCATCCTGGTGCTCTTCATCTCGTAGATGAAACGCTTGAGCCACTGGAGCGACGCGTCAGAGCGGTAGCGCTTTCCTTCGAACTCGGCGATTTTGTCGAGCGAGGCGTGGGCTCGGACTTCGAGGTACTGCGTCGAGTCCTCTTCAGTCGCGTCAAAGCTCAAGTTTCGGATGTAGTCCTTCACGGTTTCTTCACGGTTACCTCTCACGTTGAAGGCGTCGTCGTCTTCTTCATCCTCCTCGTAAGCATCAGCCTCATCTGCAGCGTCATACAATTCACGGTAACGACCTACATTTCGCTGCCCACGACTCAGCGCTCGCTGCGTCGGGTTTAGCTTCAGTGGAGTCAGCATGTGAGAGTCTTCGAAGTACGGAGTTCCTTGCGTAGCGCGGAACACTTCACGTCTCTTCGTCTCCGGGGTCTTCGGCAAAGGAATCTTGCTCGGGTCCTCGCCGAGTGGTTTGAACTCGGCTACTCGGCTGTACACCTTCTTCGTTCCACCAGGGGCTTTCTCCAATCCAAACGCCACTCTCAGCTTCTTCTTCCATTGCCAGAGCTCGGCTCCGCCACGGGTCAGACTCCAGTCGGACAGGATGAGGCTGTTCGGTCGGCTGTTGCACCGATAGCCCATCGCCTTCAACAGCAACACAGTTTCTTCCACCAACTGGTTGATGTTGGCTGCACGCACCGCTTGAGTTAACTCGGGACCCAACATCGGCCACTTCGCCTGCGCCATCGCCACCGGCGCGAACATCATCATCCATTTCGATCTCGTTCACATCTCCTCGTCGAGTCGATCCAACACTTTATTGGCGCTCGGCGTATCGGCGTTCCTCGTCGCTTTCGGAATAAGGGGCGGACGGTCCCCTTGAGCAACGCCATGTTCTTCTTCATCTTCTTCATCGTCCGCACCTTCGTCGAGCTCGGCGGATAAGTTGCGCTCGACAGGACGTGGGGCTCCCATGCGTCCCACCTGCAGCGTCAACTCTTCCACCTCGCCAAGTAGCTCGGCGGTAGTCTTCGTTTCTCCGAGCTCAGCGGTCTCGGCCTTCTCTTCATACTCTCCTTCACTTGCATCTCCGTTCTCGCTCTCCTGGTCTTGGCCATCCTCGTCGAACTGGACGGTTCGTCCCACCTCCATCGTCATGGCGATGAGTCGTTGATCCGCCGGGTCCGACCCCGCGAGAGGCGATCCTCCAGCCGTCGCTGGGCTTCCGTCGCTCGGAGTTGCTGATCCCTTGACCATCTTCACTCTTCTCTTTCTCTTCTCTTCCTCTTAACTTGGTTAGCTGGCACCTATAAAAACAAGCACACACTCCTGTTCCCGGGTCGCGGCACCAGTTGTGGTGTAGTAGAACACACAAATATCGTCAGATGTGGATTCCTTACACAAACCACAACGAATCGCCGAGTTAGGTCGGCGGTTTGTATGGCCTGCGCAGAGGGTGGTCCCCTCGCGGTCCGGCCCTTCCGGGACAGACGAGTGGCTCGCTTCCACCCGGTTCCGACTAACCAAGTCAGATCACTTCCGAGGCTCCGCCGAGTTTGGTTCGGCTGAGCTCGTTCACAACCCTGTGCCCTCCACCAAAGGATGGACGACGGCGCGCGAGCGCTTTTACAGGTCACCGAGCGCAGAGGCAGCTCAGCTAGAAGTGTTACGGCACCCGGGCTATCCGACGTACCGGCCCGCTGAGTATGCGGGACTTTCTTTCGCGCGTAGCGAGACTTTGTCCTACCCGGACCGACCTAATCTCTTGGCGCTACCAGTCAATACCCTACAAGCTATGCCTCTCGAGTATTGACGGCAGGCATAATCCAGCCCTATGCAGGGACTTACCGGAAAAGTGTACACGTGTCTTGGACTAAGAAAATTCTGCTCTGTTATCTTCTGGGAGCCCTTTCGGCTCCCCCTATTTAATCCTATGCTTCTCATACAAATATCTAATGAAATGTAGTCGTTTCGGATCTCTACCGACCCTTCAGCTGAGTTCCGGCGACCGTTGAGCTCAGCGGCTGTCCGGATAGCATATCCGGACAGATCGCCGAGTACTTACCGTGATCCTTTGTTCCTAAGCTCTGGGTTATCAGACCGAACCGATTCTTGACCTAAAGTAGGTCGGCGTATGGTCGAATCTGGAAATCCCTACACCACAGGATGTCCCGTATCCCGGAACGGAGGGGTCATTCCAGGAGCTCTGCCTCCCGACGGGATGACTCGAGGCCCGGTAGTTACTCCTCGCCCGGCCGTCCCGGCAGGGTGGTTCCCGTTGAGCCCGACGACCCACGTGCCCCTGACCAAGCCCGTTAGGGTGGTCATATAAGGTGGTCTCAGAACGCCGGTGGCCTGGCGTCGTGGGACCAAAGCACCTCGCGTCATCAAGCCCCTTCCCAGAGCTCCCCGTTGTCCCACGAGGACTGACGACAAACGAAGTGAACTCTTTTTTTAAGTATAAGAGAGGTAGTTTAGTGTATGTAAGGTCGAGAAGGTGTTAGACCTCTCTTCCTGTTAGCTCACAGTCTTATATTTCCCTCCTTCTACTCAAGAGGAATCCAAGCCAATAACCAAACTTCTATGTCATCTTACAAGTGTTCCTATCTACCGTTCCTGCAGCCACTAAACAAGACCGTACTCCCTAAACAGCCGCGGACTACCCGACCCTTTAAGGAAGAGGAGGTATACGACATCAAGGGCTGATACGGTGTTGACAAGTCATGCTACTTCTGCTGCTGGTGTGGTGAAGCGCCCGTTGGTTAAGTTGGGAGGTGGATTGATGGGATACGACCCTATCGGGTTTTGGAATGCCACCAGTGACGAAGGCGCATCAGCGCGTGCATACGCAATCAGCGATATCGGATCGGTAAGGTACAGTCATTTTGATACACGATCTACAAAGTACATCGACTGATTTGTACCCATGCCGGGTAAGTACGATATTACCTTTAAGGGCCACTTTGGTGATCATAGGATATGCAATGTAGTGGATCGCAAAGACTTTAAATTTTAACAGAGTGGAATTTGCCTCATCAGCAACAAGTGTCTTCGGTAACAGACTTCGAGGCTGTAGCGGGGGGGGGGGTATATTGACCCATACAGAAATCAAGTTAAGTCTACCAGGTACACGTGTCAGTCGCCGGAGTTTGCAGCTTGACTGGTCGATCGCCTTCACTCTCGCCCTCAACGCCCTTCGCTATAGGAAGCGGCCAAGTCTAGCAAGGAAAGGAACAAGACCCCGTACAGGAATAACAACACCCCACGTCGATCAAGGTCGACAACCAACCTGGCGCGTAGCCTGAAGAGTTTCCGCGCTACGCCACCCCCAACCATCCTGCGTTCCACCAAGACAGAACCAACCCAAGCCAAGCTTCCCTTCAAGTCCACCAGAGGAGTGTTACCAGCCCCACCGACGGGTACACAAGGTGAGCCCTCAGCAACCCCACGGTTTCGGAGTACCCCCTCCGTCAGTCGGTAGTCCGGGGCACGGTGTGTGAGATTGGATCGTAAGTTTTTTAAGAGCCACGCCACCACAATGGTGAGCGTGCCCGGATCTTCTGGTGACTCGGGGTTACACCGTGAGTCCCAAGAAGAAGAGGAAGTGCTAATCAAGCTGGAACCAAGGATGGGAGCGTCATCGGAAACTGATCGCCGACAACGCTGCTGTATGAAGCAGGATCAGCAGCTCGACATAGCCCTGGGAGGAGCTCTGCCGACAGAAACGAAGGATCATATCTTCTTGAAGAGAAGCCTCAACCTCCTCCCCATGCCTCCTCTGGAGGCACCTCAGATCGCAATGCGAATCGTGATCTGCCCGATGAGAAACCTAAGGTGAAAACCGAGGGAACCTCATCAACAACCGCTCCGCCAACGCAGAAGACCCCGAAGAACAAGAATTCGTACGCGTCGCGGAAGAAGCTCAAGGCCCCAGCTGATTCAGACCCCGATAGCCTCGGTGAGATCGCAGCGACCTGGTCTGACGATCAGTCGGAAGAAGAATACAACCAGCATGAACTTCAAGGTTTATGGCCAAGAACCCAATGATGCGGATCATACAGCCGCAGATATCTGGATCGCTGAAGGGACCGGTGACACCGCCACCTGAGACGACGAACAAGCTGGAGGCTATGAAAGCCATACTGTTTCCCCTGAAAGAAACCGGTGTCACGCCAGGCCCCTTTGCGGCGAAGGATCTGTTTGATCTGGAGCTCGAAACGATCCAGAACACACAGTTGGAGCTCTCGAGAAGCCGAGAGTGTTGGTCGGCGAGTCGCACACTCAGATCAAGACAGAGCCCAAAATCGCTGCTGGTCTGCTACGACCCCCTAAGTCGGGGGTCACGGGACCGGATCGTCCCCAACAATCACGCTATGCCTCCGCGGCTTTAAGTGCATATTCGGGAGAGTACCGTCGGGTGCTGAGCGGGATGCAGCTGGGAACCGTCGGGTGCCGCCGCTGCTGCAGGCTTTGACCGGGTCGTGGCTTCCAAGTGCGGAAGTCGAAGGCGGAGTTCGGAGAACGCTGGGGCGACCGACACTTGGGACAATCCCAAGCGGAGTGGCAAATGCTTTTTCAAGTTCAGACTATTGGAACGTTTTCCTAAAAAA
>NW_003303662.1:45342-48079 GCF_000142945.1 Phytophthora infestans T30-4 | reverse complement strand
CTTTCGTGCAGTCTGACTCTCATCCCCGTGTTCTTCGCAATCTCACTCGTAGCGCTATTTCTTTCCCCCTCGTGCGCCCTTACTTACCGCCCGCCGCCACCCCCCTTTTTAGTCCCTCCCCCGCCACCAACACATACTCGAAGTCGATCACATACCGTCCCTCGAGTCCCAAGCGTCTGCCGGATGCTTTGGTACCCTGCCAGTCCTCGCGGGCGCCCCCGGGTCTTGACAGAGGTGGGAACATGACTCACCAATGCTCTGTCGGACTGCGCAGGGCGGCTGGCACCGATTGCCTTGGCCTCCGCCAGTCGATCCAGGGCTCGTGCTTCTCAAGCCAGGGCATCCCCAGGATCATATCATATGGATCCATATCGAGAACAGTGAACTGTTCGAGGCTGTCAAAGTCTTCAAACTTGACAGCCAGATCCACTTTGACGTTGGGGACAGTGACGACCTTCCCGTCGGCCAGTCGCACTGACACCGTCCCGTTGCCCTTGCTTTCTCGCAAAGCTTCGGACAACTTTTTGCTGTTACGAGCAACCGTCTGGCGGCGTGCGAAATTCTTCGACGCCCCAGAGTCAATCAAGATTCTAAAGGGATGATCGTATCCCCGTACACATCCGTATACTACGAGCAACCCGCCGCTGCTCTTCGCCGATTCGAGAGTGCGAAGACTCTCAGGGGTTAAGTCCCCGTGGTACGCGCCACCCGCGCACCCATCACGAAGACATAGTTCTTCCCCAGTAGGGCGCCCCGCTTCTACTGGTTCCCTGCGTTCCCCTGTCCCCGGGATCCTGACTTTTGCCAGCGACCCTTGAGGACGGGCTTGGGGAAGGACCGTCTGCGGAGTCTTTCCGCGGGGCAGTAACGCTTGAAGTGGCCCATCTTCCCACAGCCGAAGCAGCGGATGTCACGCTGTTCGGCGGACCCGAGTTCCATGGGAACTGGTCCGTTGGGGCTTGTTCGACCGGGAGCCGACAAGGAACTCCCAGGCCACGCTGAGGCCGGCGTACGCGCCTGGCGATGGCTGTACTCTTCTTGAAGAGCCACTTGAATCGCCTCTTCAAGGGTGCTTGACTGCACCCGGAACAGCTGAGTGCGTGCGGTACCCACTCAAAGGCCGTCCATGAACACAGTCATCTTGATGTGTTCGTTGAGTGGGTTTCCCACTAGGGACGCCGTGAGCTCCCGTATCTATTGCACATACTCGTGCAGTTCGCGCCTTCCTTGTTTACACGCGAGGAAGCGCGAACGCTGGCGGTATTCGTAGTACGCCGGGAGGAACGCGGCTCGGAGCTGTTCGCACAGCTGAGCCCAGGATGTGAAACATCCAGGGGATGTTGCTTCCCGAGTGTACACCCAACTCTTAGCACGACCGCTAAGGTTGGAGAGTGCAAAAGCAACACGCAGTTGCTCGGTCAAGATCAGAGCCGCGTCCATCGCGAGCTCTACTTCTCGGACACAGAAGTGAAGGTTCTCGCCTTCCTTCCCTTCATACGGCTTAACCTTCAGCCGTATTGGCTTCGGGTGAGGCGGATTTGCTTCCGCCGCCGGAGCCTGCAGGTTCTCCCGCACATGCGCGATGAGGCCCTGCTCGTACGCGTCAAATGCATTAACGCGCTCGAGCTGCTCAGCCGGTGTTGACACCACCAGGCTCTGCAGGGCCTCCATCCCGAAGATGCCTGCCATCTTCCGAACCGACTCGAACTGAGAGCCGTTCAAATGGGAGAAGTCGTTCCTATCCATGGCAACGAACTTCGGAGAGGTTCAGGTAGTCTACCCGCGGTGGCGTGGATTGACTACGAGTGCTACCAAGTGTGACGGGGTCACACAGCACCTTGCGCTAGAGGAAGTTGTCTTCCGAGAGTATACAAACTCTCAGTGAACGGCAGCTCACAGGTCCCCTCTTTAATTAAAGAGAGCGAAGTGACCTAAATAAGGTAGATTGTAAACTGAGTATATTTATAGGTAGGTTAAGTTTGGGTTTAATACAAACTATTAGTTACCTGTAGAAATGCAATGTCATTTAGCCAATGATTGGCTTTGAACGATCTTGGTACTTTGTACCAAATATCCCGGAGTATGACGTGTCATACTCCTGAAGTGTGAAGTGTCACACTTCACGTAACCAGGGTACACTTAGGGCTACGTACCCCGTTACAGAGCCCGTTAGGGTGGTCCTATAAGGGGGCCCCAGAACGCCGGTGTCTTAGCGTCGTGGGACCAAAGCACCTCGCGTCATCAAGCCCCTTCCCAGAAGCTCTCCGTTGTCCCACGAGAGCTGACAACAAACGAAGTGAATCCTTTTTTTTAAGAAGTAGTGTAGTGTATGTAAGGTCGAGAAGGTGTTAGACCTCTCTTCCGGTTAGCTCTCAGTCTTATATTTCCCTCCTTCTACTCAAGAGGAAGCCAAGCCAATCAAAAAACGTTTTTTTCCAACTCACTAGTGTTCCTATCTACCGTTCCTGCAGCCACTGAACAAGACCGTACTCCCTGAACAGCCGCGGACTACCCGACCCAGGAGGTATACTGTGGTGTTGGAATTCCCTAGCTACAAATGTAGTTAGGACGTTCCCACAACAATACGTCTACTAGGATAGTAAACGATCGTTCGGGCGGACCTGAAGACCCCAGTTCTGCCCTTGCACCGGGACAAACTGGACCTTGTAAACTACTTATATAGGCCAACCAGTAAAAATAAGAACTCGCTGCTAGCACGACCAAAGCTAGCAGGTGT